>NC_056731.1:983099387-983234387 GCF_019279795.1 Protopterus annectens
ACCAGTCGGCCAACCACCATAGCAACACCTCACAATCCGTCCAGCCTACATGACCTAGGGCCCTAATCCTTGTCACCGCACTAAACAGCACATGCTGGAGGTACAGGTTTCTATACACAAATATGCCATACCCTGGACTAAACCACCCAGCATTAACAAACAAAGCTCCTTATTAGTAGATGTCATACATACCCCTGATGAATGTTATGGAGATAGGTAATATGCCCTATGAGTCACCTCTGTGTAACTGTTCACAAGAGAAAGTAAACTCACATTACATGTGTCCCAAAGGGCAGAGTAGCATATGGCTAGGCTGCCGTAGGCCCGGGGCCAATAGCATAGTACCTACCTATGACAGAATGCACCCACACATGTACTCAGTGCAATACCAGCTATGTGAGGTTGAATGAGTGTGACACTGACTGTGTGCAAGGTCTGTAAAGGTGTGATAGCTTAGCATGAGTTTGTCTGTCATGGTAGTTTGTGTCGTAGGTGTGCGGCCAGAGAAAGATGTGTCAGTTATCGGGATGCAAACATAGTAGATTGGCATATGTTGTGCTGTAGTTCCCTGTGTATGACTGCAGTGTCCCATTGTAGGCAGAAGCAATACATGTATGCTCAGTAAGTGGTCCTGCTGTTGAATCCAGCTCACATATGAACTGTTGTACTACCTGAAGTTGTAGGCCTAAACACTACAGTATGGTGTATGTCCACATTCCCTGGTAACACTGTCTGGTGTGTTTCCTGTAGTCTGCACAGATTACATACCTCATGCATAGGTATCTGTAAGTAGGGGCACACAGTACTATAAGGTACACAGTTAATGCTCATCTGTGTCGTCATACATTTGTGTGTTGTATGTATGTGTAATGTGTGTGTAATGATGCCTGTACCATGGCCGCAATCACATTTGTGTTACAGGGTATGTGTGTGTACCTGGCAGCATGTATACTCTGTGACAGCAGTATGCTGGCTATATTAACAACTGAGCAAATATGTCAGGTAGGGGTATGGCATCAAAGACTAGGGTGGATTACCATTGAAACTGTAAATGTGCATTGCATTCATTGCATGGGATGACAATATTCTTCATCCATTAGCTTGATACATACCCCCAGTGTGAGGTTGTGCATTGTATCCCAAACAGTGTGCCGAGTGCTGGTGTATACTAGTTTGTTGTATGGAGTGTGGCAGGCACTGTCAGACAGTTGTGGGCTGAGCACTGATATGTGGTATTGAACATGTGTATCCCCTGATAGACAGACAGATGCTATATATGGCAGTTAAGTGATATCAGTACATTAGAATATTAAGTGTGCCACATAACGTGCTCACATATTTTTCTTTTCCTTCCAGGATGATGGTGCATCAGCGTAACCCACCTTATACAGCAGCAGAGGATCAGGAGATCCACCAGAGTCTGGTGCAGAATTTCTCTGTGCTGTTTTCCAGGACCAGCCAGAACCAGCATAAGAGGGCTGCACTGTGGCAAGATATTGTCCATCGGGTAAATGACATAGGCATGCATAACCGGACATATGAGCAGGTATGCCATCACTGCAGTGATTTAATTAGACATGTCCGGCAGCGTGTGTCTGATATCCACAGACAAGAGCTTGCCACAGGTGGTGGGGTACCTATCCACCCCCCCTCACCAGTGTGGAGGAGCACCTCCTAAGTGTTGTGGCTCCAGGCCAACAACAACAACATCCACAAACATGTGTCATCATGGAGGCTGGAGCCACCCAGCATGTTGAAATGGAGTGTGCAGGTAACATGCCATATCTGTAGTTGGCTGTTCTCTGTAATGGTAGTTTATGCGTGTGTGAGATATGTACTGTGTGTGTAGCTGTTAACCTGCCTATTCTTCTGCAAGATTGATATTCTGAGCATAATATGTACACCTGTGAAAGCCATCTGTTGTACTAATGTACTTTATAATACTCACAGTATCAATGGCACAGTTGTGGCCACTGGCAATCACTGTCATATTTTTGCAGGTCCTCTGAGTGACAGCAAGGCAGCCAATCCATGCTGGTGAGTGTGTAATAACAATACTATTGCTAATGACATGTGCATGTCATATGGAGGTGTAGTGTGTGCACATGTAACACCTACGCATAATGCATGCTGTGCATGTTTGCTGTGAGACTATGCATATCCGATTATTCTCAGTAGCTGCCTCACTCACATGCAATACACAGAGCATGACACACATGAGTGGCAACACAGTACTGGACATTGTATAGGCATACCTGACACACATGTACACAACACACACATGTTTAGCATAGACACTACACCTTAGCCTGTTACACATGTCCAATTATGACACCTGCTGTATGGCCACCCTTCAGTATCCCACTTATCCTCTATGCATCACACATAATATACCTGAGAGGTAGAGGCGTACCATGTCTTTGTGCAACAGTCTTGAACAAATAATACATTAATGTTACACAATGCTCACTATTGGCCACCTTACACACCCATGTAACAAGTGGCTGTGTAATTGTGGATGTAGTCATGTTACTGCACTTCAGGTACAGCATTCTAGCTGCCTGTCTGGCACACATAATTATTGTTGACTGACCACAAGAAGCATGTTGATCACGGCTCATGTTACTACACCACATCCAGTTCCACTGACCACAAAAGTACACGTAGCAGTTATTGCATAGCACCATCATGTGTCGTGCGTGTGTGTGAAAATATATGCACCCATAGCTTGTAACACTTGCACAACATTGTTATGTCCTTGTACACATTGTGTCCCAGGGTGGAGACAATCACTGAACAACTACACACAAGCATCAAGTACATGTATACTGTTATTAACCAGGGCTGTCTACACTTGCACTGCATGTTCCTGTGCAAGACATAATCTGCATGCTGACACATGTGCAATTATGTTTTTCCTTGTGATACTATCACCCATCCTCAAACAGTATTGAGTATGTGTTGGATTGCAGGTGTGTCTGTGTTTGTATCTGCTGTACTGAGGGGTGTGCCTGTGTGCCTGTGTGCATGTGCGCCTGTGTGCCTGTGTGCCTGTGCACCTGTGTGCATATGTGCATGTGAGCATGTGTGTATGTGCGCCTGTGTGCATGTGCGCATGTGTGCATGTGCGCCTGTGTGCATGTGTGCATGTGTGCTAACATCGTGTACACATTTGTAAACTGTGTTTCCTATCTTCCTCTCACAGGTTCTGATGTTGCTCTGGTGGAGTGAGGCAGGGAACCTGAAGCCACTGCTGGGGATAGTGATAATGATGATACATGTGTAATGGCACAGGGAGGTGTGACAGGGTCTGTCGTTGGTCAGCCAATCGACACTACACAGCAGTCAACCCCATCAATGCGTACAGTCATCCTGCCGATACATCCATTGTCACCAATGTCCTTAGCTGAGGGACTGCATACAGTGGGCATTGACCAGGGTAGTGTGGAATCATTGGCACATGCATCCCCTCACAGCAGCCATGGCCAGATTCCTGACATGGTACCATACAGGCAGATGTTCAGGGGTTCTCGTGGGAGCATCTGTGGTCGTACTGTCCCTGTCAGATGTGCCCACAGAGGTCTTTCAACCTCAGCTATGTTCCGGGCTGTAATGCAGGCACAGGCATGTATGGAAAGGTACACCAGACAGGATCTGAGGGAGCTTAGAGCACATCGCATCGCTATGAATGACACTATGCGTGAAGTTGCGGCTGCCATCTGTAATATCAGCGAGGTCATTGATAGACGTTAGGGGGACACATTAGATCTCTTCCACAACTACATGTCCAGGAGCCAGGACAGTGAAGGATGGTTGAGGCGTCGACATGGACGTATGCCAGCAACATCATCAGCTGGCAGTCATCGCAGACGACAACAAACCTGCAGCCGCTCCCATAGTGCCAGTACCAGCCCCAGCAATGCTGGGTCTCTGCTGTCATTATACTGTCCTAGAAGACCACGTGCACATGGCTCTGGACAGTCCCAGCAGGGACATGTGTCCAGTCAACAACCCACTGCTTCTGATAACAGTACCCAGTCTGGCTTAGTACCTGATACTGTCCATAGAACCCCTGCCAGGCACAGGTACAGTGTCCGTGGCCAGAGACAGTGATCTGTATGACCAGGCAGGTACAGTCTGTGGCTGTCCACAAACACCCGTATATGGCAGCCACATGGTGGAACTGTGTGCAAGCATACACACACACATTATGCTAACACCTAGGGCTAACACATACACACACACATCGCATCAACATTGCCCCATGTTGTACTGTTGTCCCTCACTAACACACACACACACATACATGTCGATTGGATGTGTCAATGGCAGACTCTGGCAAACCAAGTACACACCCTCTGCATATGATGAAACTGTGCCACCTCCTGCCATCTGTAACATTGTTGCAGGAACAGGATAGCATGGTGCTGATGCACAGGGTGACTACATAGCACTGTAGTAATAATATAATGTTGTTAACAGTACAGTGTAATGATATCATTGTGGGTATATTTGAGCATGCATGATGCATTAACTATAATTGTCATTGTAGTTTTGTATACACCAGTGCTAATTCCCAAAGTGTACTGTCTGCACATGTGCCACATGGCTGTTGTGTGTACCTGTGCCTGCATGTGTTGGGGTGTGGACAGTACATGTGTCATGTTTGTAGCACAGAGTTGCAGGTGTACATTTGTGAACATGGTTAGCGTGGAACATAACATGGTTTGACAGTATGCTGTGGGTGATATGGTTTCCATATGTCAATGGTCTGCATTCTGGTACTATACACAGCCTACATAGCCTGACATTTCATGGTCATTACATGTTGTCTCCTCAACTGATACACAGATGTAGGAACCTGGTGTCAGTGATATCCCTGCAGTACTACACTATACCATTAGCCATTCTTACTGATACACAGATGTAGGAACCTGGTGTCAGTGATATCCCTGCAGTACTACACTATACCATTAGCCATTCTTACTGAGCCCCACACATCCCTAGGAACAATACTCTTTGGCATATAGCAGTCTCATGTACATGTCAACACACTACGGATATGTCCATCCATGACTGCAAATGCATACAGTGGCCTACAATGCATTCTACACATGACACACCTAACCACCACAAGGGTATCATAGAGATACGTGTTGTCCAAGCCATGCTGTATTGCTGTAACGCAACTGTAGCATTGTCATCGGCATGTAGTTAACATAGTATTCCAACAGTACCATGTAGGTGGTAGCACCCATCATGTTGAACGGGTAATGGTGTGTACATGTGGACAAGAGTTATCTTGTCTATCCTGTGATATTCACATTTCCAAAGGTATTCTGCAGTCTCTCGGTGTATCACTTAAGCAAGACGGTGTCTTTATGCATATCGGCAACAGTTGCCATACACCTACACTGGATGTCCATCACTCACAGACTTTGCTGTGTTTTAACATGTCTGACATATACTCCAGACATGAACCCTCACCCACATTATTCTATCAAAGCTTTCATGGGTGTGTGTCACATAGTTGGCCTAGGACACAGATCACTGCAGTAGCTTGCATTGTCACCAACATACATGTATGGCCTAAGGTCTGGTAAGCTGCGGCACATGCTGGCAAAGGTAACAACTGTAATCATATGAGGCAGGCTTCACACATAGGAACTATTAAAGGTCACAGGTACATATTTGTATGTGGCACACACATACCTGATGTGTGCATTGAAATTACTGTTATAATAATATGTCATACAATAATAAAAGCAAAACACACAACACATTGACAAACTGTGTGATAAACACACACATGTCATTTGTAGGATTCAAACCCCTACCTAACTATGTTATGATACTTGAGAAAGACGCATTAGCATAGTGCACTATTCGCATTACTGGATGATTTCCCTTCTCCTGCTGTATTTATAGGGTGCTGACATCATCAGTCTTTCCAAAGAGGAATGTACATCTTTTAGTGTGTTATCCCAGTCTTCAAAAAGGCCATTCTTTTCACAGAGACTTGCATACATAACACACCTCCCTATCACCCCACACACACACAGCATTTGCAGGATTCAAACCCCTATCTAATTATGTTATGATACTTGAGAGAGACACATTAGCGCAGCATGCTATTCGCATTACTGGACGATTTTCCTTCTCCTGCTGTATTTATAGGGTGCTGACATCATCAGTCTTTCTAACGTGGAATGTACATCTTTTAGTGTGTTATCCCAGTCTTCAAAAAGGCCATTCCTTTCACAGAGACTTGCATACATAACACACTCCCCTGCCACCTCACACACATACAGCATTTGCAGGATTCAAATCCCTACCTATGTTATGATACTTGAGAGAGACGCATTAGCGCAGTGCGCGATTCGCATTACTGGATGATTTCCCTTCTCCTGCTGTATTTATAGGGTGCTGACATCATCAGTATTTCCAAAGAGGAATGTACATATTTTAGTGTGTTATCCCAGTCTTCAAAAATGCCATTCCTTTCACAGAGACTTGCATACATAACACACCCCCCTGCCACCCCACACACACAGCATTTGCAGGATTCAAACCCCTACCTAACTATGTTATGATACTTGAGAAAAACGCATTAGCGCAGTGCACTATTCGCATTACTGGATGATTTCCCTTCTCCTGCGGTAATCCCTCAGTATGGGGGATAACAATATCTGTGCATTAACAGACGCCTAGTTCAGGGTCACATATGCACACTGGCACTGCCAGGTTATGTTCTATACCATGCTTCTTGACCACAGGACTTGTAACACACAACACAAGTAGGGGGTGTATCCATATACATCACAGATACACACACCTCTGGGTTGGTACCACTGCACTAAGCATGACAGGCCATACATATACAACTACCATTGTGCAAAACCGCCTTTTGGTTTGGTGTGTACTTCAGACCACCCCCCATACCCAGGAACCGCACCCGGCTTTCCTGGGAACAGTGTAAGATATGAAGGTCTTCACACAAACCATTATAGTGGTTGACTTGAGGTACACAAATATTGACTGGGGATACTACTCAGGCCCTCAACAACATCACCCTACAGCCACTACAATTTGTGGATCCATGTGCTATGGCACAACCAGTCACCACACTCACAAGGGGGAATACATATTGGACCTGATCATCACCAACATGGGGACTCTATGTTCCACACCAGAGGTAGAACCCTCATTGTTAAGATCAGACCATAAACAACTTTCCCTGGACATCCATATCCCGTCCCCACCCCCAGCCAGGAAATCACTGTAAAGAATTTCTCAAAAGCAGACTTTGCACTTGTGAAGACTGGGGTGGAATACTTCAAAGGCCCTGTGCTGGACGATAATACAGCCCAATCTGCAGAATCCTTTACAAATGCATTGTATGAGCACCTGCAGGAATGCATTGATCATGCTATCCCAAATAAAACCATGACTCCTCCAAAACAGGAGACCTGTCTGGTTGTCCCTGGCCATATATAAGCTGTACAACAGAAGGAGGAAGCTACTACATAACAGAGCAATATCCCACAGAGGGAGGACATCTCTGAACAGTATTGGCAAGACACATCAATCCCTCATATAATCATCACTTGCACATTTTGACAGTGAAATTGACCAGACACTACAGATAATCACAAGGCCTTCTTTAGTTATTTCAGGAATATGTGTGGAAACAACATAGATATGCTCTGAATTGTTGCATAACAGCACAAAATATGCCAAACCTACGGACATAGCCTACACCCTGGCAGACAGAGTCTGCACAAATGTCCCCCCCTTACCCCCAAGGGTACAGATGCCCATCCCAAATGAATGTAACCTCCCTGACATCACAGATGCACAGGTGACAGGTACCCTCTCCACAGCAAATAACACAGCATATGTATGGGACCGGACGGTGTCCCAGGCTGTGTCCTACACGAGCACTGAGTAGAACTGAATACTCACATTAAGTCACTGTTCCAACTTAGCCTTACTACAGGATATATACCCTGAGAATGGCATACATATACAGTGCTCCCACTCCACAAAGGTGGTGCCACAACGGACCACAGAAACTATCACCCCATAAGCCTGACTAGTGTGGTAGAAAAAGCTATGGAGCGTATTATCATGGAAGTCATAATCAATAACATTGTGAGCCTCCAGACAGTGGATCATACACAATTCGGCTTTGTTAAGGGCATATCTTGCCTCTTACACATAGTTCATATCTTTGAAATGGTTACTGAAGCCATGGATGAGAGCAAGGTAGTTCACACAGTCTACCTGTTCCTTGCAGAAGCCTGCAACACAATACCCAACTCAGGCATCATACATATGCTTACCAGCTTAAATATCAACCCCTATATCACTAGATGTGTTGCTATCTGCCTCAGGGATGGAACACACATGGTCAGAATTGCAGGTGCCATGTCCAATTCCAGACCAGGTACAACTGGTGTCTCACTGGGCTCAGTTGTGGGACCTGTCCTGTTTGGTATATACTTCTCTGAGGTTCAGACTAATACGGGGGGATTATGTCTAACAAACATCACAGATGACTGCTAACCAGGGGCCATAAGCAACACTGCAGCTGACACATGCTTCCTCCATAAGGGTCTCACAGAGATGGATGCTTGTTGCCAGAGCCATGGCCTTGTGCTAAATGCTAAGACATGCATAGTCATCCCCTTTGGGGAAAACAAGGTGCACACAAATCACCACATAAGTGGTAATCCATTAAGTACAGAAGATATATTTACAGATTTGGGGACCAACATAGATCGTAACCTCTCCTTTGCTAATCACATTGACAGAGTCATTGCAAAGACCTTTATATAGCCCTCCTTATCACATGGGGGTTTGCATGTAGATCATGGGAGGTCATTGTGGCCCTCTACTAGTCACTCATCAGGCCCATGTTTGACTACAATGGCCCTTTTGGGGTGTACCTTACCCAACACCTGCAGCAACTACAGTGTCCACAACAGTACCCCCCCAAGAGGATCATGGGCTACACACAGATGTCCTATGCAGCTCAACTAATGGATCTCCAGCTCTACTCAGTTGCTTACTGCCTACTCAGAGGTAATCTATGCCTGTCGTCCACAGCCATGTCAAACCCAGAAGTAATAGACATGCTCCATTTCATAACATCCAAGACACTTGCTACACACTCCAGGGATTTAAACCTCAGCACAAAACTAAATAGGGCATGCTGCAGGGACAGATTCATTACCCAGAGGCTCCCCTCACTCTGGAATTGAATCCCAATTAAAGTTAGACATAGCCCCTCGCCAACCCTCTTCCAGCAAAATCCAGCCGCATGGATGGCAAATTGCATATTCACCCCTGGGATTTCCACTGTGTCCCTGCTTGACAGAGGCACAGCAAACTAGCCTTGAAGGGTGCCTTCTGTGACCGACTTTACAGAGGCACAGTAGGCTACTCTACCGGGGAGGCAGACGCCAAATACACTCTGCCTAGACTTATGATTTCCCTAGGGCAGACAGCCTAGCATCGACCTCTGCACCTATGTTTATGTTGGGGATGCACAATATTTGTTGCTGATACTGTTTGCAGGTCTTTATTGCCATAGCTTTCCCAGTTTCTATGAACAAGTTGTGTATCTCCGTAACATGTTTGATCATGACAGGGTTCCAGTATATTAATATATGTGTCTGTTGTCATTTAACTGTGTGCACAGGGCAGATTGCTGGATCGTGGGAGGTTTTTGGCTTAACACATACAACTGCCAGATAGGTGTGGCCAACTGCTATACTCAGACATGGCCTAAGTGTGTGAGCAAGCCCAGTTCAGGCTTTCCATGGTTTGTTGCCTGACATATGTCTCATTTATTCAAGTGTGTGAGCATGCCCAGTGTGACCTTTCCATATGTTGTGATCTGAAGTCCACTACATTTGTGGCTGTGTGTGAACGTGACCAATTTTGACATTTATACTGTGTGTGTTGGAAGTCATGTTGTGTTCTTACTGCCAGACTCCTTTGTGTCATAACTCAACAGGGATTGTGCTGTGCCTGCAGGGTTTCCATGGGATAGTTTGCAAAGACTTGTCAACATTCTTTCATACTGGCTGAACACTGCAATACTGTCATGGTGTAGTGGTTCAGTACTTTCACTATGGTGCACAGTATCATGGGCTTGAGTCCCATCACTGCTTTCAATACTCATACTAAGCAGACCGGACTGGTTAAGGGCCAGTTGGGCAACTATGAGCATGTTGCATTTTGTTCAGCTATGGCCTACTTAAACCAGGCTTGTCCGACATTGCTGTGTATTCACCAACTTGGGTGGACATTGCCATACATTACTCCACATTGACCACAGTTGTACTAGTTGGTGTGTGTGTGATTCTGTTCATAGGTTCATACTAGGCTATCTGCCCTAGGGCATTTATAATCCTAGCCAGAGTATGTTTGGCTTTCAACACACATTTTAAGTGGAGTTTGCCATGACATTTTTCAAGGTTAGTATACTGTGCCTCTGTGTAACAGTGACATAGAAGTGATACCCAGGGTAAACCTACAATCTCCCATTCACTCATCCATATTCCTCTTGAAGAGAGTCAATGAGGGACTCTGGCTAACCTAGAGTGGGTGTTTACTCAAGAATGGAGGGAGCCTCTGGGTTATGAATCTGTCACTCCAGCATGTCCTATTTATTTCATTCCTGAGGTTCAGGTCTCTTGAGCGCATAGCTTGATGGGATTCTGATTTTCCAAGTTGCAGCATGTCCATTGATTCCAGGTTGGACATGGCTTTATACATCAGGCACAGATCACCTCTGGGCAGGCGGTATGCCACTGAGTGGAGCTGCAGTTTCTTTAACCTGGCAGCAAATGGCATGTGTTTAAGCCCTTTGATTCTCCTGGTATGGTACTTTTGTGGTCTTTCCAGCTGCTGCAGGTGTGTGATAAGGTGCATCCCACAAGGGGCATTGCACTCAATTATAGGCCTGATGAGGGATGAGTAAAGAGGCACAATGACCTCCCCTGATCTAGATATGAATACCTTCATGATTAGGTGGGCTATATGAAATGTTTTTCTAAACACTTTGGCCACATGGTTGTCAAATGAGAGATTGCTATCAACTTGGGTCCCCAGGTCCTTTATCACTTCTTCCATACTTAATGGGTTACCACCTATGTCGTAATTTGTGGGCACTTAGTTTTTGCCAAAGGGGATGACTATACACTTTTTAGCGTTTAGCTTGAGGACATGGCTCTGGCACCAGTAGTCTGTTTCTATGAGGCCTTTTTGTAGGATGCTTGTGCCAGCTGGAGGGTCGATTATGGCGCCCAGTTTGCAGTCATCTGCAAACTTGTTCAGCCACAGTCCTTCTGTGTTGGCCTGTACCTCTGAGAAATATATACCAATCAAGGGAGGTCCCAGGACTGAGCCTTGTGTGATGCCACTTGTAGCTGGTTTGGGGTCTGACATGGCTCCAGCATTTCTGACCATGTGGGTTCTGTCCTTGAGCCAGTTTGCAACCCATCTAGTGACATAGGGTTTATATTGAAGCTGGTGAGCTTATCTATAATGACCAAGTGGGGTATTGTATGGAAGGCTTTTGTGAGGTCCAGGTAGGCTGTGTGGACCACCTTCCCCTCGTCAATGGCCTTGGTGACTGTTTCAAATGACTCAACCAGGTTTAAGAGGCAGGATCTGCCCTTAACAAAGCCAAACTGGGTAGGATCCAGTGTCTATATGTCCCCAATATCTTTATTTCTGAGGTCCATGATGATCCTTTCCATAGCTTTGCAGACCAAGCTAGTCAGGCATCTGGTCCAATAGTCTGCAGTATCCATTGAGGCACCACCTTTGTGGAGAGGGACCACTGTTGCTGTACACTAATCTTTGGGTACATATCCTGTAGTAAGGCTGAGATTGAACAGTGTTTTTAAGTTTGTGTTCAATTCTTCTTTGGGTTCATGTTGGACACAGCCAAGGACATTTTCTGGTCCAATTGATGCTGTGTGATTTGCTTTAGAGAGGCTGGTTGTTACCTGGGCATCTGAGATGTCAGGGGGCAAGCACTCTGCTGGGATAGATATTTACCCTTTTGGTGGGGAGGGGGGGGGAGTTTGCACTGAACCTGTCAGCTCGGATGTTGGCAATGTCTGTGGGTTTGGTGTATTGTTTGTCATTTTGGACTAATTCTGAGCATATTTGGGAATTCCCACCCAGGTTCCTACTATAACTAAAGAAAGCCTTGTGATTATCCTTAGTGTCCTGTACATTTTTTATCTCAATGATGGCTTTAGATGATTTTATGTGTGGCCATAGTTTTTCAATAATACTGATCAGAGATGCCTTCCCTTTTTGGGATTTTGCTCTATCATATAGTAGCTTCCTCCTTGTATTGTATGTTTTTTTATGGCTGGGGTCCACCAGACAGGATGCCTGCCTTTGGAGGATTGGATCTTGGTTTTATTTGGGATTGCATGATCCAT
This sequence comes from Protopterus annectens, assembly GCF_019279795.1. Taxonomy (NCBI): domain Eukaryota; kingdom Metazoa; phylum Chordata; order Ceratodontiformes; family Protopteridae; genus Protopterus; species Protopterus annectens. Next base: position 983,111,861 of record NC_056731.1, read on the forward strand.
GGATTCCTGAAGGTGTTCATAGAATGTGTTTATAATGGGTTCTGAGGTCTGGGACATATTTTCCACAGGCACAGGGACTGTGAAGGATTCCACCTCGGTTTTGAGGAGTGTGACATTTGCTTTAGTGAAATTTTTCACTGTGGTTTTCTAGCCATGGGCTGGGGTCGGGATGTGAATATCCAGTGAGATTACTCTATGGTCTGATCTTACCAGTGTGGGATACACTTCTGGTCTTGGGCATAGAGTCCTCATGTTGGTGATGATCAGGTCCAGTATGTTTTCCCCTCTTGTGGGAGTGGTAGCAAGTTGTTCCATAGCATTTGAGTTTATAAATTCTAGGAACCTTTGGGCTAGGGTGTTGCAGCTAGGTTAATGCTCCTAGTCTATGTTTGGGTAGTTGAAGTCGCCCAATATAATGGTGTTTGGGGAGACCTTCATATTTTCTTGTGTTCTCCAGTCAGCCAAGTGTGGTACCAAGTGTGCCTATGAACTGGAAGGCGGTTTTACCCACTGTTAGTTGCACATGGATAGTCTCTGATGCTTCATGCTGTGCCACCAACCTGGGGGTGTGGGTATCTTTGACAAATATTGATTCTCACCCTCCTTTTGTAGTTTGTTCCATGTTTTACAGCTGTATAGCATGGTATGAGGTGTAACCTGTTAGTGCTAGGGTGCTCTTGGGAGCCTTAAACCAGGTTTCTGTTACTGCACAGATATCAAAATTCTCCATGCTGTGGAGAGTTTGGAGTGCATGCATCTTGCAGTTTAGACTTCTGGCATTGGGTAGCATTACTTCTAGTTTCTTATCCCTTGTGATACCTATGGAGGTGGGTTTGTCTTTTGAGCTTTACCTAAAAAAAGCACTATGGGTGTGACAAGAGCCTTTGGCAATATCCAAAAGGCCACAGGTGACAGGTGAAAGCCATCCCTAGCAAAGCATCATGTCTTGACGAGCATGTCATCCCAGGCTGACAGGCATTGGATCCCCTTTCACTGACACCAATACTTAAGACAATTGTTGTAATTGATCATCTTGTCTTCATATTGTGGCATCATGTTTGGTGAGGGTAGGATGATACTCACGGTCATCAAGTTTGCATATACTACATGGTGGTAAATGCTGTTTAGCACTACCTTACATTGCTTAACACATGGCCATCATGCCTCAGGTGGTGCTGCAGGGCTGCCTATGTCGGATGCACATACTACACTCCCTGCACGTTTGAAAGCAGGTTGTGTCATCTTAGGCATCCCTTTCACTATATGTGGAAGTCAGAGAGAGGTATAATTTCCAGGGTTCCTACTGAGCCAGTGTATGTGCTATGCGTTGCCTCTTTGCCAAGGCCAAGGCATACTGGGCATGCCTCATTCTGCCTACTGGGGCAGGCTCAGGTTGTTCCTCCTCCTCTGAGTCACGCTCTGCCTGTGATGGCCTTGGCAATGGTGGAGGGCTGTTTGGCCCAGGCCTATGCTGGTCCTGCTGCAGCTGTTTTTGCAGAATCATATTATGTAGCATAGCACATGCCATGACAATTTGGGTACATGTAGTTGGTGAGTATTGCAAGGCTCCACCAGATGTGTCCAGGCACCGGAACCATGACTTGAGCAACCCAAACACACGCTCAATTACATTTTGTGTTTGTGCATGTGCCTCATTATGGCATTCCTGTTCAGGTGTGTGTGCGTTTCTGATGGGTGTCATCAGCCACGGCTCCAGTGCATAGCCAGCATCCCCCACTAAGTGACCATGTGGGATGTCCCCATTGGCAAATGTCTGGTACAGCTGCATCAGATGCCAGATATGGGAATCATGGTAGCTTCCAGGGCAGCCAGCACACACATTCATTATTATGCCATGGGCATCACACATGACCTGGCAGTTGATGGAGGGGAAGCCCTTGTGGTTAATGTAAGCCCTACCCCACTCACCAGCTGGTGATTTGATGTGTATATGCGTGCAGTCTATTGCACCCACTACCTCAGGGTATTCTGCTATTTGCTGGACGAGATGCATATTGCTGGCCAATACCTCAAGGGAATTGGGGAAATATACATGATCACCGACATGAGCTGACATGGCATCCAGGAACTGGTGCAGTATCCTGGATGCTGATGCCTGTGATATCCCTATCATATCACCAGTTGGTCTCTGGAAGGTACCTGTTGCTAGTATTCTTAGGCCAACACATACCTTGGTTTCCACTGGGATGGGTTCCTCTCTGTTGGTTCTGTGTGTGAGGTGTGGCCTGCACAGCTTAACATTTTGCTGCAGGAGGTCTATGTCCACTCTATAGCGCTCCACTATCTCCAGCTCATGTAACCCCTGGTAGGTGACCCTGGGCCTGTACACTCTTTTCCGTCTCCTCACTGTGGGTTGTCTGGCAGCATTTGCATTGTCACCACCCTCAGCATGTTGCATATTTCGCCTTATAACAGCAATGGCAGCCCCTAGCATTTTCTGACTGAGTGAAGTTTTTTCAGTTTTCACTTCTAGTAACTTACTCCAGTGTTGCAGTGTCTCTTGAGAGAAACAAACTGCACTGTTGTTTGCAGAGTCTTAAGTGCTGGTCTGGGCTAGTGTTCTGCCTGTGTAATTGCCTGATTCTGATTGTTTTCACCTGCTAGCTCTACTTGTATTCCCTGGTAGCTTCCTACTATTTCTTGTGCTTCCTTTTTTCTTTTTGTTTCCTCAGGGGGGAGCAACGCGCATACAAGTGCAAACATGCTCACAGCAGCTCACACACGCGCACACATGCTTAGATGGACTAATATTTGCGTATTCGGGTTAAAACGCCCGCACACCAGCGCAAACGCATGTACAGGTCTTTAAACAGCCTTATACATGCTTACTCCGGCTTACAAGCGCGCACTCATGCTTTCATGTGCGCACTGTGTCTTACTCGGGTTCACAGGCGTGCACACGCGTGCATACCCGCTCAGCAAGAAACTTTGGTATTATTCACAGTATACACCTTCCATTTCTTGTCTTTCCCTGGCCTACCTGTTGACACACCTCTTTCCATGATGTCTAACTGACAGCTGACACATGCCACTCTGCTCCTATGAGCTTCACTACTTTCATACATACCCCCCTTGTGATGTCACCTTTCTCCTACTCTGTTACTCCCCATATCCTACTCCTACACTCCACTGACAGTGCTCATTTGCTATGTAAAAGTGCAATTCACTATCCTAACACTCATTTACATAGGATTGCCTACTAATGCTTGGTTACATGTCTTAGACTGTGCTTCTCCCCTTAGCAACCCCTACTCGGTGGCCATGTTGTCTTCAGCCTGCTATTCCCTTACATTGTAATTTAACAGTTTTCATAGATTCCACATTTGTGGCTTTTATTTTCTTATTTTATGATTTTTTTTTTAGTGCATCCCATTTGCGCGGTGCTGCGCTACGCATAAACATCGGAAATAGCCGGGAAAAAAAAGTATTTTTATTTTAATTTTGCATCTGGGAACATTTCCATTGGCCATATATTTGACCATTAGCATGCTTCCTCAACCATATGCAACCTTTATTTGGAGCTGACAAGGCTCCCTTGTGCTATTTGCAGAATGGTACTCAGTTGTCAACTAAGTACATTTCTGCAGCTAACACAGCTCCTACCCGGACAGGTTTGTGCTTCCTGGATCGCAAATTTACCTCATTTGCATGCCTTTCAGCTGCAAGTGAGGTAATTTGCATATCCCAGCCCTGTCCGTGTAGGAGACATTTTAGGAGCTCTCTTAAATGTCCCTACAAGCTGTTCCTGGATCACTCGTCGGACATGATGGCTTCATGGAGTCTTACTCTACTCATACACTCCGTGCAAGCCATCATGAATCTGGCCCTATATCCATCACTGTTCCACACTGAAAGGTCTGTCACAAATTCTCTGTTAAGAATCTTTGGGAGGTATTACTGAATCATATTAATTCATCAACATAACCTTTGTAAGTGTAAAGTAACACATTTTTACCATCACTTAAGCTTCCCCGTTGAAGTTGTATGTAACCAGTTAGTAAGTGTTCCACATTTTGCCCATTTGTTCCACATTATGACAGGTAGTGTTCCACATTCTGGAGATGGAATGTTGAGCTCTTTGTTTTTATTCATCAATTACAGTAATTTGCTTAAATAGCAGGTTTTGCACTGACATGCATTTTCTAAAGTATATGAAGTTTTACAACTTAAATGTCCTGACATTATTCACTGATTGCATTACACAATGGGTTGGATTCAGTAAAGTACGTGGAATCTGGTGCATTATACAGATATCAGTGAGAATGTTGTGGATAACAATGTAATATGTAAATGTACCACAGTGAACTCAGAATATCTTGGTGCACAACAGAGTATCGCAGTAGCAACAGTGAACTGTACATTGCCAGCAAGTAATCAGTTAAGTACTGAACAATCATTGTCAAAGCATGATGTATATTTCAAAGTTACAGAAAGAATCTCACAATTCAAACATCCTGACAGTCCTAAATGCACATCTATAATAGAATCGCTGTAGTAAGCTTTAAGACAACTACAGGATATCACCATAAATCTATTATAAAAATATGCTAGCTATCAAATAGAATCCATAAATTTTCTAATAAAAAATGAATGAAGGGAAACGGCAATCACAGCTACATAACCACAGCTAATCTTAGTTAACAATGGATGCAGGACTTGCATGGAGAACACAGATAATGCACACATCCAATGAAAGTAGGAGATATAAAAGAAGATGTGGGATATGTATAAAGAAGAGGGGAACACAAAAGGGATACTGGAATAGGTAAAGATAGGGAAAGAGGAGGAGAAGACTATCACAACAGGTATACTCATGAAACAAATATAACAAAACATGACAGTCAATGGTTGAAAAAAACAGTAAGGACAGGGAAGTTACACAGACAACACATTGCTCAACATGGGCAATGGAAAGTTGTCAGGATGGAGATGCATACCCAGCCATGGTGAAATGCACAAAAACATATCTACCTATGCACTATCATATGTAAGACATGTTGCAAGCTGTGTGGCAGTCATACCAGGATATATATGATCAATGGTAGATGTGTGTTGGGTAATAAATAAGGATCATAGTACACATTGCAATATCCTAGTAGTGTGTCAGCAGTGCAAGCATAACCCAAGCAACATCAAAGATGAGCAGATGCAGATATAGAAACGCTAGATAACTCTGGCAGAAGACAGAAATGAACCTATGACCATGCACACATTGAAACATAAATGTCACACAACGATATCTGAATGGCATGTTTTTCTGATGAAGTCAATAGCTTATGGCTGAAAAAAGCGCTAAAAAATAAAGTTTGTTGTGGCACGTCTGGTGCTGGTTCCTGCTTCACATCTATTTATTAGTTTTGGAGTTCATTCTATTCTATAAATGTCACACAGTGCTATCTGAATGGCTTGTTTGCACATGCAAGCATGGTAGTTATGTGGTATGCATGCACAAGAGTGCATATGCAGTTCAATGAATTATATGGCAATAAGTGTGTTGGCAGCATAACATAGTTGGAGCACACACACAATACATATGGAACTGAGGGACTGGCCTGATGGGGATAAGCCACATAAAAGATCTCCTGGGCTATCTCCCTGAATGAGTCGCACTTAGTCCGTGTCATGTCCTGGAAAATATTCCTCATCATGTCCCTCATCTGTGTATCATGTCCCTCATCTGTGTTCAAAACATATAGGTCATAGCCTCCCAGAGCTTCATCTGATAATCGTCTCTCTGTTAGTCCTGTCATCATCTCCTCCAGGGTGCAGCAGGGATGATGGCTTTAGCTGATGCAGTTCCAGCTTCCTTATCATTGTCATCCATCATCATCATCATCTAAGTACAGTGGCCTAGAATGTGCTGTTCATCAATGTCCTCATGAAATGTTAAAATATGTTTTGACCATAGTCCACTGTACTAACAACTGTGATGTATGGCATTAGTCAGAACCACAAAAATGAAAAGCAAATGTATATCACGCCACACAGTCTCATGAAGATAGATAACCTTAAAATGAAACTGATGTGCACATCTTAAATATAATGTACATTAATTAACATCCATTCCATTTGTGTATTCTGCAAATACAAATAAAAGACTGAAGATGTAGAGGCATACATCAAAGTTCTTAAATTTAACTCACAGTTCAAATTGAAATTGTGCAAACATTATCAAGTAACACAATTATAATCAACACAAATGTAGCTAGTGAATGGATCCTGATGTGCACAACACCTGTCCTATGTCACAATCTATAGTTATGGATATGTCTAATAAGAGAACATGTCAGGGTGAATGTATCTATCACAAATGTGATCAGTTCAAACAAGGCCATGCAATGGCATGCATAACACAGCTTACAAATGAAAAGCATGACATCACCTGAACATTTCTTTCTTGGCCAGCATGAAGCACGGTAAGCATATGAAAAGCAAGCACATGCAACATATCCTGATATTTGAATGGAATCATGCCCCACACTGCCTCATGCCATATTAACATAATTGAAATTTGACAAAATAAAAGTTTGCAGGCATCAAAATAACATTATTATTGGGACATGCACTGTTTAATAATGTTGTCTGCCTCAGTAAACTGTCCATCTGAGTGTCTGCCAGCATGTGAGTTTCCATTCTTCTTCCCTTGTATGTGTTCCCTGAGCAGCTATGTTCATGTGTGAAAACAGATTGTAGTCTCTGCACATAATGAGTCATATAAACAGCCAGCATGTGACATTGTTAAAATGAAGACAAAGTGAACTGATAATATAGTGGAAATTAGACAAGCCATATGAGAAACATCGGAACCAGGCAGCAAAGTAATTGACTGACTCCACATCAATATAAGGAGTACGACAGTAACAAATAGTTATATTGTTCAGTCATAAACACAATCAAAGCCTGTGAAATAAGATAATCTAGTATATGTTGTTCAACCAGTATTGTATGCCTACAACTGTTTACATGACCTACCTACAATTTGCAGCTATCAGTAGTCTGCAAAATGCAAACATCTTTATGATGCTTGCTGGTTATGAAATGCTGTAAAGAAATGGATATCTGCACAGGTATCCACAAGCACAGGATGCAAGTGAATTGTAATAAAAACACACAAGGTGTTGTAGACAAATGCAATGCTAGTGTTAAACTGAAGGGGATTCCACACAGTTTGCAACTCTGTTAAACAGACACACATTCAGTCTACAAATAGTCAGGGTATGCACAGTAGACCAGTCACTAAGAAACGCATCCATACATAGAAATGTACCAAACATGCATTATAAACATCACTACAGACTTGCATGTAAAATATCCACCTCAAAATATGTGTGACAGATACACAAATACAACTGTCATTTAGATTGTGGACTATATTTATATTTAAAAACTATTTTCAGAAAACATGGCTTGGTGCTAAATGATATTTCAACATACTTGTATTTCAAACAGACTTCTAAACGCATGTATAGTGTGATTATTGCACTTACCTTATAGGTTCATAGGTAGGTACTAGGCTATCTGCCCAAAAGCATTTCTAAGCCTAGCCAGAATGTGTTGGCTTTTGCCACCCCCTTAGATTAGTTCCCTGTGCCTCTGTCCAGCAGAGCCACTGAAGTGATCCCTGGGGTAAACTTTCTGTTTCCCATCCACTCGTCAAGGTTTCTCTTTAAGAGTGTTAGCGAGGAGCTCTGCCTAATGTAGATTGGAATCTTTTTCCAACACATGGGAAGTCTCTGGGACAGGTATCTATCTCTCCAGCACGTCCTATTTATTGTTGTGGTGAGGTTTAGATCCTTGGAGCGTGTGGCTCGAGGGGATATGGTTTTCTTTAAGTGGAGCATGTCCATCAATTCTGGGTTGGGCATGGCCTTGTATGTCAGGCAGAGATCACCTCTGAGTAGGTGGTATGCAACCGAGTACAGCTGGAGTTTCTTCAGTCAAATGTCCAGAAATAAAACACCTAGGGGTAAGGTATCACCAAACAAAATACTGTATCAAGGCAAAAAGGAGAAAGGTGAATACTCCATGACAATCGAAGCAAACCAGATAAACAACTGCTTCAAATATCCATAAATCTACAGCTTACTGTAAAATAAATGGCCTCTTTATTGTAAAAGTAAGTGCTTTCATGTCTCCCTGGACGCTTCTTCAGACTTAAGACAGATACAAATATTCAAAGGACCTATTTAAATATCAAATTAACTCTCATAGGAACCAATCAAATGTCACTCTATAGACATATGATAAAATAAAACAATTTCCGTAAAGGCATAATTACTTCTATTGTTAAAAATATATGATATTTATGATAATATATTTTTAACAATAGAAAAGTGACCTATGAAACCAGCACCAGCAAAAAACACACATAAATACATGAAAACATACTCGTAGGCTCTAAATAAAAATCCGCAGAAGCAACAGAGACCTCCAAAGCACACATCCAAGCAACCTCCACCCCCCCCAACACAAACCATGAAAAACACACTTCACAAAACCAGTGTGCTATGCAATCACAACCCTTAAGGCAAAAAAACATACCCAACACACTAGTAACAGGTGACTCTATAGTCAGGCACACTGACGTCCCACTCACTAGGCTGAACAAGGAGAAGGTTACTGTTAGCTGCCTGTCGGGTGCCAGGATCTGCCACATAACACAAGCACTCAGGTCACTCCAGAACAAGTACAAATATAACTCTGTCATTGTCCATGTTGGTGTGAATGACCTGAGCCATACCTCCCTGGACTACATGAAAAGAGACTTGGAGGAGATCTCTGATCACATAGCCCAGGCCGGTATGACCCTAACCCTGAGTAGCATCCTGCCCTCACCAAGAATGCTACCATGGTATAGAGAAAAAATTTTCAATTTCAACAATTGGCTAAGCTTCTAGTGTCATTCAAAGAGGAGCCAGTTTCTGTCAGCCTGAGATGACATGCTTGACAAGCCACGCTGCTTCGCTAGAGATGGCTTGCACCTGTCACCCTTAGGCTTTTGAATACTGGCCAAGGCTGTTGCCACCCTCATAGTACCTTTTTTAGGCAAGACTCAAAAGACAAACCCACAGCCATAAATAGCGCAAGTAACAAAAAACTGAGGGTAATGCTACTCAATGCCAGATGTCTAAACCTCAAAATGCACATACTCGAGGCACTCCTCAGTATGGAGAAAATTGATACATGTGCAGTAACAGAAACCCCAGCACTACCAGGCTACAACTCATACCATACATTTTGGCCACAAAACCCAGACCGAAATACAAAAGGTGGGGGAGTATCCATATTCATCAAGGATACCCACACCTCCAGGTTAATGGCACAGCACGATGTTTCAGAGGTCATCCACGTTCAACTAACAATGGGCAAAACTGCTGTTCAAATTGTAGCTTGCTACAGATCACCCACCATGTTCCAGGACCATCACTCCGCATTCCTGGAAACATTGGGAAACATAAAGGCCCTACCAAACACCCTGATATTGGGTGATTTCAATTACCCAAACATTAAGTGGGAGAACTACTCCAGTAAAAACTCCCTTGCCCAACATTTCCTAGAATTTATAAACTCAAACGCCCTGGATCAACTAGTCATCACCCCCACCAGAGGTGACAACATATTGGACCTGGTCATCACCAACATGAGCGACCGGTGTTCCACACTGGAGGTCAACCCCTCACTGGTTAGATCTGACCATAAACTAATCACTATGGATATCCACATTCCAGTACCACCCCCGGTCAAAGAAACCACAGTGAAAAACTTTTCAAAAGCAAACGTCACGTTAATTAAGACTGAGGTGGGAAGTTTCAAAACCCCCATGATAAAGGATAATGCTATCCAAGCTGCAAAATCCTTTACTAATGCACTCTATGGGCACCTACAAGAATCCATGGATTGTGTATCCAAAACAAAACCAAGACTCACTCCTCCAATTAAAGGAAACCAATCTGGTGGACCTCTGCCATAAACAAGCTATACAATAGAAGGAGGAAACTAGTACAGAAAAGAGTAAAATCCCAAGAAGGGAAGACATCCCTGATCAGTATCAGCAAGAAACTATGTTCCCTCATAAAATCATCCAAGGCTAGCTTTGAAAGAAAAATTGCCATGGACTCCAAAGATAACCACAAGGCATTATTTTGCTATGTCAAGAATCTAAGTGGCAATTCTTAGATCTGCTCAGAGTTAGTGCAGAATGGCACAAAATACCCTGAACCAACTGATATAGCCAAAATCCTGTCAAACAGGTACAGTGCAAACTTCACCCCCCTCTCACCCCCAAAAGGGCCCATAACTATACTAGAAGAATATAGTGCCCCTAAAATCACAGACACTCAGGTTAAAACAGCAATCTCCAAAGCCAAAAACACAGCATCAATGGGACCGGACGGTGTCCCAGGCTGCGTCCTACATGAGCTCAAAGATGAACTAACCCCTCACCTAAACACACTGTTTAAACTTAGCCTCTCCACAGGCTATGTGCCCACAGAATGGTGCACAGCAAAAGTTATTCCACTCCACAAAGGTGGAGCCACAATGGACTCCGGGAACTCTCACCCTATAAGCCTCGCTAGCTTGGTCTGCAAAGCTATAGAGTGCATCATCATGGATCTCATTAACAGAGACATTGGAAACCTCCAAACACTGGACCCTACCCAGTTCAGCCTTGTTAAGGGCAGATCATGCCTCCTAAACCTGGTGGACTTCTTTGAGACAGTTACCACGGCTATAGATGAGAGAAAGGTGGTCCACACAGCCTACCTAGACGTTGCAAAGGCCTTTGACACCATTCCCCACTCAGGTATTATAGACAAGCTCACCAGCCTGAACATAAACCCCTACATCACGAGATGGGTTGCCAACTGGCTCATGGACAGAACCCACATGGTAAGAGTTGCGGGAGTTAGGTCTGACTCTAAACCGGTTAAAACTGGCATTCCCCAGGGCTAAGTCCTAGGACTCTTCCTGTTTGGCATATACTTCTCAGAGGTACAGGCAAGCACAGGAGGACTATGGCTGACCAAGTTTGCAGACGACTGCAAACTAGGGGCTATAATTGACTCTCCAGCTGACACAGACATCCTCCAAAAGGGTCTCACTGAGACAAATACCTGGTGTCAAAGCCATGGCCTCAAGATAAATGCCAAAAAGTACATAGTCATCCCCTTTAGATAAAACAAAGTACCCACAAACTACCACATTGGTGGTAGCCCCCTAAATACAGAAGATGTAATAAGGGATCTGGGGAGCCAAGTAGATAGTTACCTCTCCTTTGACAATCACATTGCCAAAGTGGTTAGAAAATCCTTCTATGTGGCCCAACTAATCACAAAAGGGTTTGTATCCAGATCAAAAGAGGTCATGGGCTCCTCTATGCATCACTCATTAGATCCATCATAGAGCACACTGCTCCATTTGGGATGTACCTTGTAAGACACCTGCAAAAACTGGAAAGACCACAGAAGTACCTCACCAAGAGGCTCACTGGCCTCAACTAGATGCCCTATGCAGCTCAACTGAAGAAACTCTAGCTGTACTCGGTTGCCTACCACCTACTCAGAGGTGATCTCTGCCTGACATACAAGGCCATGTCCAACCCAGAATTGATGGACATGTTCCACCTAAAGAAAACCATATCCCCTCGAGCCACATGCTCCAAGGATCTAAACCTCACCACAACAATAATTAGGACGTGCTGGAGGGATAGAGTCCTGTCCCAGAGACTTCCCATGCTTTGGAACAAGATTCCAGTCTACATTTGGCAGAGCTCCTCACTAACCCTCTTCAAGAGAAACCTTGACGAGTGGAAGGGAAATAGAATGTTTACCCCAGGGATCACTTCAATGGCTCTGCTGGACAGATGCTCAGGGAACTAATTTAAGGGGGTGGCAAAAGCCAACACATTCTGGCTAGGCTTATAAATGCCTTAGGGCAGATAGCCTAGTACCTACCTATGAACCTATGAACCTGTGTGAGACTGGTGATGTGATGCAAGTATTATCCTTCTCCTCTTGACTATCTTATCCAGTCTTGGGTTAAGAGAGCTTAGCCTCCAGTTTGGCTGTATAATTGCATCTCTCACATGTATTAGTGTTTGGTGGTAGGAGGAGAGGGTTGTCTGTGTACATGAGGCAGTTGTAACATTGCCTCAAAAAGCCCAGATTCACCAGTTGGACTGGAGAGTACACCTAAAACTGCCCTTTGGACATACCTGGATAGGTACAGTGAACTGTTTTACTGATTGGCTGGTAAGGTCGACTAGAGAGCCTTGTCCTTCTGTACAGTATAGAGGGGGTCTAATGCTAGGGTTTATACGTGCTTACTATGAGTTTTGAGCAAGTGACAGGCTGAGCAATGAATGCTTTGAGTGCTTCAGTTGAAAATATGTCTAGTTCCAATGGAAAAATTGAAGAGGAGACTTTGTGGAGCCGGGAATAGTTATATCCTAGCTAACTGGCGCTACCAGGCATGCAAAATCGGGCAAATGTGTTTTTTTATAGCAGGGAAATGAAAGAGATAGAAATTAGCCCAAAATGGCCAATAAACTACTCATTTCTTGGCTGAAACCACTCCTCCAGGGACAGATAGGCTGCTCAAAGCTCACCTCTGTCACAGGTGAACAGAGAAACTTCCTTCTATCCAAGTAAGGTATGGGCAAACACAGAGACGTGTAACGCAGCCCTTAATTCAGCACTGACCTGAAAACTGGACTATACAAGCTTAGAAAGACAGGAAACAAGTATATATATATATATATATATATATATATATATATATTTTTTTTTTTTTTTTCAGAAAATAAAGTAGATACAATCAAAAAAACACTTTAAATGCACAGAAAAGGATATTTATTGTTAAATATCTCAGATCAGAGTTGTAGTCAATGCCCCTAGTAATAAAATAGGAAGAAACACAAATACAGTAAAAGCAGATGAATAAAGTGCAATTTATATATATATGTATATATATATATATATATATATATATATATATATATATATATATATATATATATATAGATAGATATATAGATATATAGATATATATATATAGATATATAGATATATATAATAGAAAATGAACAAACTGATTTTAAAAAGCTCAAAAGTGAGCCCTGATCCAGCAGTTTTCAATCAGACAAGTTCTAACTGCACACTCCTGCCACTAGGGTGGTGCAGGGGAACCTTGTCCAAAAAAAGATTGGCTGGATCAGTGCTCAAGTTATACAAGTAAAGCTAGATTCAGCAGGCCTGAATCTGATACATGATGGGATTTCAGGCAGTTTAAGCAATATATATGACAATGTAAAAATGCAGGTCTGTAACAAGGATCAGGTGCATTTTATTTAACAACAGAGAAAAAATAAGCAACATACCTGTCCCTCTCCACTGCCCCTCAAGCCTGGGCATGCACTCAATTCATAGGGCATGATTACGGGTCCTGCCCTTATCACCTAAAAGGAGAAGAGAGCAACTATAAATGATGCTGTCCTCAAATAACAGGGATATACATTACTCAGAACTGGTTATAAAAGTTTTACTTCTGAAAATTATCAGATAATACTCATTTTGCAAGGTTACATGCTGACTCTTAAATCATTGACCACAACTGAACAGAGAGTAGAAGGCATGAGATTCAAAACTTCAACTTTAAAGTATGTCCACATTGTAACCCTGACACCTACTCCACACTGTAATCCCGACACCTACCTGCCTAGCAAATCCACCTTGCCTGAGAGTGTATGTTTTGAATGCAATAAAAAGATGTGGGATGGGCTACTAACATGGATCATGGTTTATGATTTCAAAAAATGTACACATAATAGGTATTTAGGTAAATAATTAGTATGAATGAATTGATGTCAGCTATGTGGCCATAACCAGCATCTGCAATGGAAAACAATCATCCCTCAGATATTGGGACAGTGAGATAGTGTCATATATCAAATAGCTTCTGTTAATGGGCACATAAAAGGTGATGTACATCAGGGAGACAGTAAGGTATGTGGGAGGACTCCATATAAAGATATTCCTTGGCAAAGTGGATATCACAAATCAAATGCATATATCACTGTATCTCCATGTTCTGCATTTCAATTATAACTTTGACCATCTGATTCCCTCAAAAGATAATTATGAGGTGAATTTAATGATGAATGACAAAATCACACATGATAGCAGTTTGGCAAATAATGCAGTATTCCACAAAAAATCTGTCAGAAATATCATAGTCTGTTCCAAGCTGTACACATAACCCTGTACTTAAAGAGTTGCTGTTAACAGAACATTATGGATTACGAAGAGACTCATGGGAATTCAATGAATATCCAAGATATTTATAACCATGTACAAAATAAACATTAATATTAATAAGCAGTTATATGGAAAATATCCAACAATGCGTGAAATAAACCAAGATAATATTATAATGATATGTTTCCAATATGTGGATTTGAACCCACAACTTGCCAAAGCATGGGCATTCTAGCCAGTTTCTTTATATGCCAAGCTAACAGACAGCACACATTTATCCCTACTAAATAGGTACTGTGTGAATTTATCTGTGCTCCTTCAAGGAATGAAGTAACAAAGTTATTTATGAGCTAGTATTCAGATATATACAGCTAGACAGTATAACAGACAACTGCAAAATATGTAGCCATCAGCAGCCTAGGTGCTATAGGCATCCGTGATACATCACTATAGTGGATGCGTGAAATGAAGTTGCTATATGTTTGGAAACTGATTTACAACTACAGAGTTCAGAATTATGTATATTATAAACATTAGTAAATAAATGAACAGCTTGAGAATAGAACCCATATTTCTATGGGGAACAGTTACCACAGTTGCTTAATTATCCCGATGAACTAATTGTCAGAACAACTACTCAGTGGTTATAAAAGTCATGCACATGATATATTTGTGACACAGCAATATCTCTAAATTCTGTAGGTATGCTCAGCTATACGTAAGATTGTGACTCTAACTGCAGACATCCATCACCTGTGTCTACACTTCAGTGACCTTCTAACAAAGCTGCTCTGCATCCCTCTGATGAAGGTCATTGTAGCAGTGGTGAACCTGGTCTCCAGTCTGGTAGAACCCCATATGTCATTGATTCCCCCTTGCATTCCAGTTCCAAATAGCAATTACTGCAAACTCTATTGGCTTGGATCTCATCCTATGCTCCACTCCAGCAAAGATGGTCAGCATCTGTGTGGTCATCGCCTTGGTCCAATTGGGTGCCCAGACACATCAAAACCTCCTGGAAGTAGTCATTTTGATAATGCTGATACTTCACTGGAAAATGTAGTAAAATTGGAAAAATGCTAACAGAGGTCCCACTCAAGTTTGCAGATAACAATGGTCTGATCTATAAATGTATTAAAATCCTAATTTAAAATGGATATTGTCATTGGAAGATCCTTAGAAGATAATAGGCACATGCTCCACATGGTACCATTTATTGATACCTATAGGGTAGTTGCATAGAGCACATTCTTGTTATGCAGAGCTATTGGTTAATGTACCGAATTTCAAGAACTTATGTGGACGTGCAGAACTGGGATTCCAAAACATGGAAGTTTACTGAACCTCATTAATTACACATGGTGTAAATGGTACTTAAAGATGGCTGCACAGTAGGTGCACTTATCAGTTATACCTGAGTTATAGGCAGCTGATAAGGGAAATTGGCATTACCTTTGTTAACATTACTCATTCTCAAATGTACCTGTTTAGATTTATTTTTATGGAAAATGGGTAGTTTAAGACAAATGCATATAACTTACTGGGGTGCTGTTTGATTTAACTTTATGCATACAGATGTTACCATCTGCATTAAGGACAAACATTAAGTTCATATATGCAGATGTATAGAGAGATTTACATGGCAAAAGTGAACAGTACATAAACACAGGTTTATGGATTTTCCATGTTTTGTGGGTGACTCCATATACTCTGTGGTGTACATATAGAAAGCAACTGATTCTGACATTATCCATATGCACTATGCTGTTTTGGTCTTATGGATATTATTTCACTGATGGTTCTTAACACAAGTCTGTACTTTCTATGGCTTGCTTATAGATACTAAGGTTTCTCGATGTTTTCCATAAATTGTTCAATTGATAAGTAGTGCATTATTTTAACATGAAATGCATACAGACTCCTTTGTTGAGATGCTGTGGTCCTTGGACCTCCATTCAATGGATATGTAGTATAAGGGGTTTGAATTCCAAATACAGCCTGTATTGATGTCACAATTTATGTTGATTTTACAACTGTTATGTATGCAGGCATTTTTTTACTTTTTATATGTCACATTACTATATGTCAAAGTTAGGGTTTCATAGACTCTTGCATTGCACATGAAAGCATACTGCTAATCGTGACATATGCTGTCCACATAATCATCTGCATAACTAGACCTGCACATGACTATTAACATGTGCATATCACTGTCTTTTAGATGGCAAACCTAGGGATGGCAATTTCTCCCTACAGAAAAAAGACATCATAATAGATACTCTATGACAACATGGTTGGAGACTCCTTAGATGGCAGTAAATACAGTATAGAGAATGAAGTGTGGGCTGATATCACCAACATGATTAACATGGAATGAGATCACAATAGGTTTCATGAGACCTGTGGCCGATGCTGCTCCATGAAAACAAAAGGTAACAATGGTATGAGTGATCAAGGGATGCCACCGGTGGTGGCCCACCATTCACCCCCAATGAGTTAACAATATTTCTTGCCTCCCTGCATATGGTGAGTGGGGAGTAACTCATACTTGGGGTTGGGATAGAAGCAGGAGTTCCAAGCCGAACATGTATGTCTTACTTTGCATGATATAGATGACTATAGCGTAATTCATCATACATTGCTTTTGCATGCATATTCATGTATTGTCACTTTGGATTTACAGCAGCAGAATTGAATTGTGTATACAGATCCACACAGGGTCATGAAGATGAACATAAGTGTAATTACATGTAGTCATAAAACTACAGCACAGAAAGAACAATGCAACCAACATGTGTGATGTTGTCTGCATTAATATTCACAGTTCCATCACTTCTGGACAACACCAGGGAATGGGAGGTGAGTGTATCCATACTGTGTTACTGTGACTGCTATCTGTTATTGCCACAGCCTCATGTGATGATACTGCTGTTTACTGCCATATTGATATTTCCATAACATTGTACACTACAGGTACAGCCAGGGGGGTTCACGCTGTGCAGCTGCAAGTACAGACAGACCAGGTATGATACCATATAATTTGCAGCAATGTGTAGCAGACCTGTGACACATGACATTAATGTCACTGTTTTTCTACACTGTGACATCTGGTCAACAGGTGCAACATCCCTCATGTGAGTATCTGCAACCCCTGTTACTGTGTTGTGTACGTCATGCTGTCAGTATTTTGTCGCCTGCATATGTAACTGTGTTGTCTTTCTCTTCTCTTTCTTTCTGCAAGATCCACAGTACAACACACAAACTCACAACAGCGAGAGTCTGTCAGTGTATGCTATTATCTATGTTTCATACGTGTCATTGCTGTTACTGCTGTTGTTGTCCTGCATTAATACTGTGCCCTTCTACCTATTCATAGGACAGACTGCATCATTATCAAGTGCACACACAAGTGGTATGTCTATGTCAAACCTAATGTATGCTTTAGCACTGTTTGAATGATCAATGCTGGCAAGGATGTGATTAATAATGCTGACTTTGTTTCTCTACAATAGTTGAAATTTATCCCTCCTCTACCACATCACCTCTCACAAGGATTTGTCAGGTGTGTGTTACATTTGCAGTCATCACATATATCATGTATGCTGGCTACGTAACCAAATTGTCAGATCTCTGTTATGCATAGTCCTATTATCTGTAACATTGCTGTGAGATATATGTGTCATATGTATTTAATAATATACAGCATGTAATGTAAGCATGTTGCCTGATCTGTGTCATCTGTCTCTTCTTTTAGCACATCAGCTACCTGTATCCTCCATTAGCCCATCCAGTGATCATGATGTGTGATCTGATATGTCACAGTATGGTAGCATGATCCCTGCAGCAGATGTTGACAGGTCCCCACAACACATTGATACTGGCCAACATAATATATGTAGGCATGCAGATGGTGTGCATGGGCAGTTGTCAGAGAGTGTCCAACTACTTCTACAGGCAAATGACCATTCGCAGCAACGTCATGGATCTGACATTGGTGCACTTGCCCATCCCATTGATCATGTTGCAGACCAGCTAGATGTGCTGCATGAAGGACAGGAATGCACACACATGAGGTAATGGCATCATTGGCTGCTCAGAATGAAATCATGTTATCCATGGGACCATCAGTAGAATCCCTGACGTCTGCAGTAAAACAGCAGTGCCATAGCTCAAGCAAGGTACTACATGCCTTGACTGTGCTTAGCCAATTTCTACATGAAAGAGGCAAATCTCCTGTCAGTAGAACCAGCCTTGCCCATCGGATATCAATGTCTATGCTCCAATGTGCGCACACTTCCACTGTTGGCCCATCTGCTGTGGGCCTGATAGTCACAACCAGAGAGTGAAGTCACAATCATTCTCCTTCTCCTCCATATACTGGTGTCACCCCATTGGTTTCCTCTGTGGAATAACCCAGGCAAGTATTTCCATACGTGGTAGGGGAAGACAAGTGTAGGCACCCTAGACTGTGATAGAGTAACACAAACAGTTGATCCACTTTGTCCGGTAGTGTTATTATAAACACCTGGTGATCATGATTGCTGTGAACACTGACAATGTCATCTGTCTGTTTTTCCTGATAAGCCTGATGCACAGAAGTCCAACAGTTTTACTAAGCATAGCTTATTATATTTATTACATTACTTTAGCCATACTTTACAGTGATATATTTGGCTTATGATATTAACAACAGTCTGGCATTATGTCCTGTGCTGTTTACCTTTTTGCAGTGTATTATATTCAACAAATAGTAAGATGTTGCACTGATGTGTGTACCTTACTGTGTGTCATACACAGAGCCAACACTCTGAGTCAGTATGCATACCTCTGTCAGTCATGCCCTGAGCTGATGCATCCTGTTGTGATAGATTTGTATAGGTTCATAATGTTATATGTTATGATTATGTTGTTATGTCTGATGCCCAGTGCGTATATCTTGTGGATAATTGCCATTAGATGCAATCCATGCTGAACATCAATGTTTAATTTGTGCACTTATGTAGTTGTATGCAGTTTTTTTTTCTCTCCAGCTGTTCAAACCTATTATATACACTTTTTTTTTCAACTCCTACCTTACCTTATTGGACCACAAGGAGCAACTATACTCACCTATCCAGCCTGCCTGGGTAATTCTTCACCTGGGTAACCAAACACCCCTGGACTAAAAGCCTCAGAATATATTTTGTATGTCTCATAGTAATTCTACCCTACTTTATTTGCATATTTTAATCTTACACACCCTTAAGGTATACTAGATTAACTGTCAGTTTTTGCCAGCAGCCATATCCCCCTCCCCTCTAGTTTCTACCACTGCTGTACTCCACTGTCTCCACCTGCGCCTCTGCAGCCCCCTATCTATTTTGCTTTTCTTAATAATCCTTCCTTCTCAATACCATTTTTCTATCATCCTTTTCTCTCTCCTTACTGCAGAGATCTCTCTACAGATTTAATACTAGCTCTGGCCACTAGATGGCAGTCTTTACTCTCCACTAATTCTTTTCACCCTTCCTCTTCTTACCTCTTACCATAACCCTTTTAAGATTGTTGCACTCTTCTCCTTGACTACTTTCTTTTTCTCCCTGGATCTCTCTTCTTATTGTTTTACTTTACCCTGTTACCTTCCCTAGTTCTCCCTCTACACTTCTACCTTCTTTTCCTCTTCTATTGCCCACTCTATGCTTAATCATTGACTTAGCCTTTCTACCTATCTTCTTTCAGATGTACTTGGTCTTCTCAATAACTTTTCCTTTTTTCTTATACCTTTCTGACCTCACTTACCTCCATTTCTGATTGTTTCCTCTCCTTATCTCTTCTTCGGTTGTTTCTTCCCGCTCCGTTCGCCCTGCGGGCTCACTCCGCCCCCTACCCCCAATTCCCACCCACCCCCAAAGGCACTAAGCTTATACTCCTATAAACACACCCCTTACTCCTATCATCCTATCCAATTAACCCTCTCTTTTCCCGCTCTTTTGTAAACCACTCCCACCATCTCCTTCCTTCCACCTTTACTCACTCTACCTTTTTAACCTTCCCTTTTAACTTTAACCCTACTCACATCTATTATTTACTACTCTTTCTTAATTCTTGTTTTCCTTTTTCTTCACCCTCTAATATCACTAATCTAACCCCCTCTATTTCCCTTTAATAACCTTATTTCCTCACTCTCTCTCTCATTACTTCCCTGTCCTTACTATTCCCCTCAGCTTACTCTATTTTGCAAAAACTTTACTTTAACTCATCTACCTTAATTTCAACTATATTTCCTCTTTGCTTATAATGTCTCCCTATTTCCAATCTATGCTTACACTTTGTTTCTTACTCTTAACTACACTATCCTCAGCCTATCTACTAACCTTCTGTGAAAATCCACTCTATATCCAGCCAATCTACTCTCCTAAACAAACATTAACTTGCTTAAATATTCCTCTAATCTCATACTCTAACATTACTTCTACCCCCAACTATCTACTACCCAAATACCATAGACTTTCTCATATTAATCATACCCTTCTCACAGAAAGAAAATTGAAATTAGGTACCTATTTCAAGTGCAACAGAATAACTAAACCAATTAATCTCACCTTACAAGACGGAGACATCCACCCCAACCCAGGCCCTACTTACCCACTGTCTACAACAAGTACAACCAGTATACCCAAAACTAATAATAATCTACTAATATGACATCTCAACACTCAAAGTATAAACAACAAAGTATCTCACCTTCATGCCCTCCTAGATATCCATTCTTTTGACATTCTTTGCCTTTCAGAAACCTGGCTAAAGCCCAACACTAAAGATACAGAAATTTTACCCCAAGGTTATAATATTGTTAGACTCGACCGTCTAAAGCGTAAAGGTGGCGGAGTAGCAATTCTTTTTAAAAATCAACTACACATTTCCACCCTTCCAGCATATCCTACCCAGGATCACAAAGTAGAAGCCATCATAGCTAAACTCCATCTGAACACCAATAAATCCATTAACATTATCTGCATGTACTTACCCCCAGGTAATAACATATCCTTTCTAGAAGCCTTTCTCAGCTGGGTGTCTAATACTTACCCACAAGAAACTATAATACTAGGTGACGTTAATATAGACTGGAATACTATCAATGCTGATAATCCTACTTCTCACATGAACCTCCATGGCTTCTCCCAAACCATCTCCTCTACCACAAGAATCAATAAACCTAATAACAAAGAAAGTATTCTAGATTGGATACTAATAAACAAAGTCAAACAAACTTACAAAGTAGGAGCACTACCAGACGATGTCAGTGATCACTCCTTGACATATATTGCAAGGGAAAAGACTGATTTTCATAACCTCCCTAACATTAGAAAAATACGCTCTGCTAAACATTTTAACACAGAACTATTTCAAAAGGAACTCAGCAAATGCAATTGGAATCCCCTAAAAGTACTTCCTCTTGAAAAGGCAGTATTATACTTTAATACTACTTTCTTATCCACACTAAATAGTCATGCTCCCGAGCGTACCATTAGAATGAAGACCGATACAGCCCCTTGACTCTCTAAGGAAACTAAAAAGCTAATTCTCACCAGAAATAACGTCTGGGCAAAATGGAGATGCTATCAAAATAACCCAGACCTGTTTCATTTCCGCCAGCTTAGAAATTTGACAAAAAAGCAATAATTACTGACAAAAAAAACTTCTACTGCAAACTTCAACAGACGCATCAGAATAATCCCAAACCCTTCTGGTCCTCAATTAATAGACTCCTGTCCCCAGGAACAAACAAAACTCCTACTCCTCTTAATGCAGACCATGACACCCCTCACCTAACAGCAAATGCTTTCAACTCCTTCTTTATTGACACTATTCAATCCTTAGCCAGACAAATGAACACCAACAACTCCTTCGCTCCATCTAACCAAGCTGATTCTTCCCCTAACTTTAAACTTCATCCTATCTCTACCTCTTTCATCTACAGACTTATCTGCAAACTTAAGCCGTGTACCCCCTCAGCTGACAAACTCCCCTCTCTCTTTCTCCAAACGGCTGCAAAAGTAATTGCATACCCTATATCCATTCTTATAAACAGGACAATCCAAGAGGGAACTATCCCAGAAATCTGGAAAGTGTCCCATATTATCCCTTTACACAAAGGTGGATACTCAATCGACTATTCCAACTATAGACCTATTGCTCTCCTTTCTCCATTAGCAAAAATTATGGAAAAATGTATTCACCAACAACTGTTACAGTATCTCTCATCACAAAACATAATAGCAGACTGTCAACATGGCTTTAGACCCCACCACAGTACTACCACTGCTTTACTTTCCTTTGTTGACACCATCAATAGGAACCAGAACAATAACCTTCTCTCTTCTGCTCTCTTTATTGATCTCTCTAAAGCATTTGATATGGTCAACCATTCCACACTTGTCAACATACTTGCATCCCTTTCCCTAGACAACCTTGCTATAAAATGGTTTAAATCTTACCTTAGCAATAGACAACAAGCAGTTCTATGGGAAAACCATATTTCTTCACTACTACCTGTAACTACTGGTGTCCCTCAAGGCTCCATTCTTGGTCCACTTCTTTTTTCCCTATTCATTAATGATCTACATCTAGCAATCCCTCAAGCTACCTGCATACAATATGCAGATGACTCCACCCTGATTTGCTCAGCATCTTCTCCTACTGAACTCTCTTCACTGACTCAAAACATCTTCAACACAGTATTAACATGGTTTTCTTCACGTTATCTTCTTCTCAACGCCAAAAGAACTAAACTTCTCCTCTTTACTCCTACTACTCGATCCCCCCCTTACACTTTACCACCTGCTCAAATAATGCCACTGTCATATCACCTGAATCTACAACAAAACTGTTAGGAATAGTCATTGACAATAACCTCTCTTTTGACCAACACATTAACAACACTATTAAAACAGTGAACAGAAAAATAGGATCCTTATACAGAATTAAACCCTTCCTAACTGACTCTACTAGAGCTAAGATTGCCCACTCTCACCTTATTTCCACACTTTTATATGCTTCACCTATTTTCACTAACCTTAAGAAAGCCAACCTTAGCAAACTGGCAACATCCTATAATAACATTGCCAGGTTTGCCACTAGCAACCCCTTCAGAACCCACCACTGTGTGAACCTAAAACAACTAGGTTGGCTGGAATTCCAAAACCTTCTGCTAGCCCCCAACTTTTCATTGCCCATAAAATACTGTACCAGCCTAATAACACCCCTATACTCTCAAATCTGTTAATCCCCTATAATAATCTTACTTCCCTTCGGTATTCTAAGAAACTCTTGACCAGTATAACTAAGTCAAACAACTCAGCTGGTGATTCTCTTTTCTCTAACACAGTAGGAAGGAGCTGGAATCTGCTACCCAGTGAAATAACCCTAATCACATCTTCACCTCTTTTCAAACAAGAAATCAAAAATTACTTCCAAAGTCATTGGCTCTGTTCATGTACTGAACCTGACTAATCTTCTCCCAGTAACTTGTCTTCCCCTCTTCTACTATCTTGTAATCTCTTATTTTAGCCAGCATTGCACCTACTCTAACTCTTTTACCCTTACATTCTTGCTTAACATCCTTTAGTCTTTACTTTCTTTTCTTTGTACCCTTTTCTCTCTTAACTGCCTTCCTTTTCTTCTCTCTTATATTCTTGATGCTCTCTTACTCCTATATTACTTATTACTACTCTCTTTACTAACATTGAAGTCTCTTACCTCAGTTTTTGTCTCCTTCTTCTATATGCTACTATCTAATCTTATATCCAGGAATTTTTGTTACCTAAAATTATTATAATTTTACTTAGGTACTTTTATAAGCATTTCTACTTTTGCTTCTACGGTATCCTTACAGTTTATTATAATTTTTATTTGTAGGTCTTGTTGTATTTCTATTTGCATTTTTCTGTATTTTGTATTTTTTGTATGTTTTTATGTGGAGCTTTTCTCCCCGGGCCTCTACTGAAAATGGAAATATATCCAGCTAGACTAGCCCGGTCAACAAATGTAAAATAAAAATAAATAAATAAATGTATGTGTGGCTTGTCATGACTCAAAGTTGTATGTCAGATGCTGCCATGTTGCCTGGGCCTGCACTTGTGGTCACACCCTATGTTGCCTTTGCCTGTGTCTTCTTCCCCCTATGTCCTCCTGCTCCTCCTCTGATACCTGCAGATGTCCTCTTCAGACATCTGGGGTTCTTGATGTAGTTCACTCACACCTACAGCTGGAAGACCACCATGTGCTCTAATTAGCACATTGTGCAGTATGACACACATCTTTATCATCTGTGCTGCCCTCTCGGGTATGTATTGCAGTGCACCCGCAGATGTGTCCAGATATCTGAACCTAGCTTTCAGCACACTTTACACACACTCTATGGTACTTCTGGTTGCTGCATTTGCTCTATTGTAGGCCTCCTCTGCAGGTTTGTATGGTTCATGGTACATGGTCATTAGCCTCGACTCAAGGAGATAACCACAGTCACCTTTTGTGGGGATTAAACACACATGTTGTCAGCATGAATATTGTTGTGAAGGATATCCTTAGCTTATATCCTAACAGTGTGGCTGTACTTACCCAGTAGTAGTCCTTCAGGTATTACACCTTTTGAATGCAGCCCTCAGTTCAATTTCCCTCCATATGGCAGTATCATGGACACCTCCACGGTGTGTTGCTATAAGGTTTGTTATGCTGCCATCTGCTGTACACACAAACTAGTCAGCCTTTCTGTTTATATATTGATCTACTTCAAGATGTACTGGGGTCTTGATAGGGATATGTGAGCAATCTATTTCACTGAGTACAAGGGGGAAGTTTGCAGTGCTGCAAAACTGGTTCATTACAGTTCTCCACTCCATGGAGTAGATGGAAAGTGAATGTAGTCATCCACATTGCTGTACATTGCTGTTAGGAATTTTGCCAGGACACAACCGCCATCTGTCTCTGACACTCCCACAGCATTGCCCATGTGTCCCTTGAATGTTCCAGATGCAAGTACACCCAAGCTGAGACACACTTAAATTTAAAGTGTTCAAGTGGGATGGGTTTTCCTCACTGGGTCTGCACAGACATGTGTGGTGCACACATGTTGCATATAGCCTGCAACAGCTGTCTGTCTATGTGGTACTTTTTTGATTTGCTAGTCTGACAACTACTTTAGTTGCAGTCTTGCTGTGATTCTAGCTGGCTGCATACTAGGGTGCACAGCTACATCCTCATTTACGGCTTGTATTGCTGCAGCCTGTTGCAGTCAATAACTGCAGGTTGCATTCTTGTATGTGGTATTCTTATGGAACATGGCCAAATCTGTAATAGCTTCCATTCTTTGTAAGGCCTTATAGCATACGTCGAGGATTTTGTGAACAGAGTCGGCAATGCAGTTTGTTGCATTTAAGTTGTGTTGGGCAAGCACAATGTGTTTTGGAATCATATTTAGATGTGCATAATCAGTAATGATTACCCTATGCTGAACAGCCCAGTACTTGGACTGCTTTCAGTGTGTTTTCTGAAATCTTGTCCACAGCTGGTTACTTAAGTCTTCTTTTAGCATGCTGCACTGTCCCTAAATACCTTTTAGAACCTGGTACAATGATTTGCCAGGAAAAAAAACAAATTTTACAAGGAACAGACCCCCTAACCCAAAATGGGCAAAAGTCTGCACATCTGCAAAATTATGGATACTTGAAAGGTATAGTTTTGCCCTTCTCAAAATCTTTGCTCAAGAATTCTGCACAAAGTCAAAAATAATAAAAGAGCAAACCCACCAAAATGCAGTGATAAAAGTAGATTACTAGATTTAGTGCCTTCATTTCTAAAAGGAACATCCTGATACTCTATTCCAAACAGTAATACTCACAAATGTATAAGAAATACATTGTCAGATGACTTTCTTCTATAAATATAAAGGCAAATTGAACAATCAAATAATACATCACTTCACAAGCAAAAATAATAGTGGGAATAATAATGGGAAGAAAAAAGACCAAAACCATGGACAAATTTTAAATATTGCTCTTCTAAACTTAGAGATTTGCTAGAATAATGGGATCTGATTTCAAGTCTGAAACTCAATATCTTGTCATTATCTAAAGACTGCAATCCATGATTTGTCAGAAAACAACACATTTTACAAGGACTAGACCAAAACACTGAGACAAAAATCTTGACAACTGAAAAATTCTGGACACTTGTCCCCTTTAAACTTCTTTGCTCAAGAATCCTGGACAAGCTAAAAATAATGGGGGGGGGGGGGGGGCGGTGGTGGTGGTAAAGGTGAAAAAAGTGGAAAACACTAGACAGATTCAATAAAGCCGACACTAGTGTATACAATATGTATTCAAGAAAATTCTTATCACATTGTTTGTGCTTTCTAGTCACTCAGAAAGATTACACTAAGTGCACATGTGGTGTACACTTTATGGTAACCTTTATGAATCCCTGTCAATATTTAAAGATCCAAGAATGTCAATAGAAAAACTAAAATTAGGAGGAAGAAGGTGTGAGTATGTCTGTGTTGTCTGTTCACTTAAAACAGTGTACACTTAGTGTACACTTACTGCAGGCATTATTGAATCCTGGGGACTGTGTTTCCAAACTTAGAAAGTTGCTAGAATAGCAGGGTTTGCATTGCCACACATTTTACAAAAGTTATCAAATCTAAAAAAAATTTTGCAATTATTTACTGACTGCAGTGCATAATGGTTTGCCAGAAAACCATACATTTTATAGGGAACACACCCCAAAAATATGAGCCATAATTCTGGAAAAGAGATATGCTTTTGTTCTCTCTCCTTCTCTCTCTCTCTCAACTTCTTTGTTCAACAATTAAGTTGCTAGAATAACAAGTTTTGCATTGATAAACATTTTCTGAAGAATATCAAGTGTGAAACTCAAATGTCTTGTCATTTTTTCACTGACAGTAATACACAATGGTTTTATAAGAAGAAAAAAAAAACATACTTTCTGAGGAACAGACAACCCCTCTCCCGAAAAATGAGGCAAACATTTGTACATCTACAAAATTCCGCACACTTGAGGTATTTGTTATTGTCCTCTCTCAACATCTTTGGTCTATAATTCTGGAGAAAGACTAATATAATGGCAGGAGGATAAAGAACCAAACTCAGGGACACTTTATAAATACTGCTCTATTAAACTTAAAGTTTCTAGAAAATAAGGATTTACATTAGCACATACTGAATGATATCAAGTCTGAAACTCAAATATTTTATCATTATCTAATGAGTGCAATCTGCAATGAACTGCCAGGAGAAAACAACATATTTAACAAGGAACAGACCAAAAACTGAGACAAAAATCTGGATATCTATGAAATTCTAGACACTTGAGAGATTTGCTCAGAGGTGCTGGAAGCTGTTAAAGACTGGGGGGTTGGCGGGTGACAGGGGTACTTAGTGATCTAAAAAGGGCATTTTTTTTAAACTATTTACTACCACACCATAGGTTCACTTAGAGAACATTAAGCTTAGCCAATTTCCATTTTGGTGCTTGAATTAACATTTTCTGATTTGTCTTACTTATCCCATGGCTTGTAATTGTATATTAGCCCTAGAGAGAATAAATGTGATCAAACTATAGATAATTTGAGGGGACCCATGTAAGGGATGCAGCATTTAGTAACTGCCTCTATCCATTCTCCTCTATCCATATGCACAAGGGGCAATCCTGGAGTACATTTTCTATTATTCATCCTAAGAGCCAAGTTGCATTTGAATATGGACAGGGGTGAGCTTTGTTTTACTTGAATGAATAGTCTGTTATGGATATATATCCATCTCTTCACAACATTCAGTTTAGATAGCTGTACAGAGTATTTCTGATGCAATTTGGCTTGCTGATGTTCAGTAGGTCCATCTGTATTAAGTCGGAGGATGCCTTGTATGCCAGACACGTCACCTCTAAGCACTCTGTAGGATACTGAGTATAGTGATAAGTCTTTGAGGTGGTCCACACAAGACCTATTGTTTAGGACTTGTATCCTTCTAGTAAGGTATCTCTGTGGGTATTCCAATTGTTGCATGGCTCTGGACAAATACATGCCAAAGTGGGCATTAATTTGTTTATAAGCTGTGCAGTATAGAAAGACTTTCTTATGACTCTGGGCACATGTTGGTCAAAAGTTAGGTCACTGTGCACACAAGTTCCCAAATGCCAAACACCTGTGTCAACTCTCAGGGGGCATTGCCAATTTGGCACTTCCCTGGAGTAGATAACTTCCCAAAGGATACCATAATGTATTTCTTGGATTTTAGTTTCAATTAATGATTCTGGTACCAGATATTGTTTGGGACAAACCTTCTTGCATGATGGTTAAGTCATTTGGAGATTCAATAACTGCTCCTACCTTGCAGTCATCTCAAACATAGTTGGCCAAAGCCCTTTGGTATTTCCTTTTACTTTTGAGATGTATATGCCAAACAGAAAAAGTCTCACACTGAACCCTGGGGAACTCCTTTGGTGACTGGTCTCTTCCCCTATTTTGATCTCCTGCCTCCTGTGAGCAAGCATACAGGTATATGTTTTTTTTATTTACCTTCCTGATTGCAGTAACCTGATTGTATTAAATTATCTTCCTTGTATAATACAGCACCACTTGTTACAATATGTTTTAAATTTGTAGTTTGGAACAGTCTTATAGTAAGCAATAAAACAAAATGTATGAACCAATAATGACAAAACTACCCATTTCAGAAAATTTCAACCATAAAAGGCCAATCAAACTTCTGTAATTACAACCCACCAATATCAGTAAATATGCAAAATCTCTGCAGAAGTAAATCATCTAAATAATTCCACATTAAAGGGATCTGTAACTAATGAAGAGGTTGCTGCTAGCAAACAACTTTATTTTTCAGTGTTTCATCTACAAATAAAGTGCATGTTGCCCTTGAAGAATAAATTGCCAGTGCTACATTAAAAAATGATAAGCTAGTAATTTTGCAAAGGGGAATGGATGGCAAACTGATAACACGTTCATAGTTACAAGGTAACTCCTCCAAAGGAGGACATTTATAGGACTGCAGCATCCACTCCCATTAAGTACAACACACTAGAGTATCAACGATCCATCTGCATACTGTGTGAGTAGTACCCACAGCCTTCTACATCAAAAGCAAATATACTACCTGTTGTGCTACTAACAATGCAAACAGCTTAGCATAAGTAGCACTAAACTTGTCTTCCCTTGAAGCTCTCAGCTCCTTGTAAAATCCACTTGACGATCAACTAAATCTCTCAACTTCACAGCACAAGAAATCTGGAAAAAGCCAACATTTATTTGGGGGGGGGGCAAGGCCCAAAACTAGGGACACATTATACATTTTGCTTGTATAATCTTAGAAAGTTGATAAAATAAAGTGTTTTGTGTTACCATGTATTTCCTGAAAGTTAGGAAGACTGAACCTTAAAGAGCTATCATTATTTAGTGAGTTCAGTTCTCATTGATTTTCCAGAAAAACAAAAATTTTAAGAAGAACAGACCAAAAGTATGAGACAAAAATTGTGTGAAAATCTGGACAGTGGAGAGCTATGGACTCAATTCCCTGAATCCCAAGTGGTGGTCTGGGTAGAGAATTCAGGCTCTTGTTTGAGGCTGAGTAACACTAACCACCAGGTATACTTAACTGGGGCATTTTATACACACACACACACACACACACACACACACACACACACACACACACACACACACACACACACACACACACACACACACACACACACACACACACACACACACACGGGAACAGCATAGCTCCTGCAAATAAAAGAGCAAAACTCCCTTACTGGCATGACTCTGGCTCTGGCAACACCAACAGAACAGCGGCAGCATAACTCCTGCAACACAGAGCAATAAGAGAACAAGAACAGCTAGTTTAGTTAAACTTCCACACACAAATGCACATTAATTTTTTCTGACAGGTCTTCCAGCTGTAAAATTGGGGGGGCTTCCCCTCCCCCTGGGTCTATGGTTCCGGCGGCCATAGATTTGCTTTTGTCCCCTCTCAGCATCTTCTATCAAAAATTATGGACAAAGAAAAAAATATTGGGAGGAGGGAGGGTAAAGGACCAAATTCATGGACACATTTTAAATATTGCCTTTTATACATGGGACCTGTGAAATATGAGGCGAAACTCTGGACATCAGTGAAATTATGAAAACTTCAAGGCTATGATAAAAATAATGGCAGAGATTGGTAAAGGACCAAAACCTGGGGCACATTTTAAATATTGCCCTTTTAAACTTGAAAAGTTGCTAGAATAATAATTTTTTCATTGACGCTCATTTAAGAATATGAAGTGTGAAACTTAAATTTGTCATTACTTGCAGACTACAATTCACAATGATTTTCCAGAAAATGCGTTTTACAAGACGGACCAAAATATGGTAGTTTTTGCATTGATACCCATGTGAAATGTATCAAGTCTGAAACTGAAATATCTTGTCATTATTTAATGACTGCCATACACAATGATTTGCCAGAAAACAACACATTTTACAAGGAAAAGATAATGGATAAATACATATTAGGCAAAATTCTTCATCCAGATAATTTTATTTAAAAAAAGTCTGATGATTATTTTGTGAAAATTTAGTGCCAAAACTGATACATTATTGTACCAGTTCTGGTGGTACATTCTCACACTTAGAATGTGTGGCCAATGTGTGTAAAAAAACAAAGATTTATGAGAGATAATCACATGAATGTATGCTGCTTGCACTCCTGCAGCAAGATTTATTCTGCCTAGAAGAAAACATTGGCCTAAAAGAAAATTTCAACTGATATTTGGAGCAGCACCTGGTACTTTGTGGCACTGGCAGCAGTGAGTGCTTAATGCAGTCTACATGCACACCAGGTCACCACCCTAAATCTGGTTTTACCGCACAAGAAAAAAAATTCTCACTTAATAATTCCCATGGTAAAGTCATGACACTTGGAACAAGTGAAAAATCTGTACAATAAATCTCAATCTTGTTTGCAATACTGTCTCGCTCTAGCTGCACACCAATTCCTCAGTGTACTATGATGAAAATCAGACTGGTTGAGAGCACAAGCGATTTAGGGAAATGTAGTTTGGTCAACTACTGAGGCTGATGTATACTCAAGGGGAGCAAGGCTACATATCCTAAAATGTCTTGCTCCTCTAAACTCAGAGTTTTAGCCCACAAGAATGAATGAAGCAGTCCTATAAGATGCTTCTTTGGCAGGCTCAGCTAAGCTGGATCCCATGTTAGAATTTTCAGGACTGAATCTTGTGCAGCTTGCAGACAGATGCAGAAGGCATTGAGAAGATGGAGCCACCTGAAACCATGCAGCCCTATTACATCCAATCATTCCAACTGACCTAAAGCCGGCCCAGCGTATCTGATCTGATAGGAACCATGAAGGCTAACACAAGCTTAATGGCTGATGTGAAGGTTGAGTCAGCAGCATCGAATGGAAATAGGCTAGATAAGCAGCTGGCCAGGACTGTAAAGTAAAAAGAATTATGCCAACTTAATTTCATTAGTAAAACTTTAGAGTGAAACTTTGTAAACAGGCCAAGAAGTATGATATTCTCATAAACTTTGGTAGATAATGGAATGTCAAGTCAAGAATGTAAAATAAGAGTCTGGAAAATTAATGTCTTATTTGTGTGGCAGGCAGGTCAGACGCAAGGGATGACAGTTTAATTGCTTTGATGTGCATCATATCATTCAGATTCCAGTAAAATGGAAGTAATTTTTTAATATACAGGACAATTGTGAGGTCTTTCATGTTATGCTATAAATATATATATATATATATATATATATATATATATATATATATATATATATACCTGTTAGAACATTCTTCCTTCAAAGCTGATATTTGCATAATTAAGGTAGATCAAGGACAGTGCAATAATTATTAGTGGACCTGACAGACTAAGATATACAAGAACAATATAGCATTTAAAGAAGAAGAAACATGAAGTCACAAGTTCATTCAGAAAGAAGTGATGTTTTGGACTGGAAGAGGATGATATAATATTACCACAAATTAAAAAAAAAAATAAACATATATGTCAAACAGTGAATTGATCTCATCTCCAAACACTATTAAACAGTTATTAGTCAATAACAAAGACAAAGAGAGGCAGAGTGGAAAAATCAGTCTTCTCTTCTTAGATAATATAAAACTTAATGGCCAGGCAAATTCAATAGAGGAGTAAAACTGTCTGTTAAAAGAAAGATGACTGAATTCTAAGGGGTGTTGTATTTTAGACAACATAAGGATTATAAAATCCCTTGATTAATACAGCATCTGTTTTGTCAGAGGAATTAAATACTGTGCATTTATCCAAGCTAATAAATTTATTAGGAGCTGAAGTACAGAGACAATACACTGATGACTTTTACAGGACTGGTGCAAATGGTGTTTTCTTTAATTATAAAATAATCATATTCCTCACATATTAAATTAAACATAATATATTCCAAAGAAGAAGAAGCAATACATATGAAAATATATCAGCAAGTCTATTTATTTATTTTGTTGTACACAGCAGGCCATTTAACTTGCATAACGAAATTGTGTAAATGGTAAACCTTGTGTGTGTGTGTGTGTGTGTGTGTGTGTGTGTGTGTGTGTGTGTGTGTGTGTGTGTGTGTGTGTGTGTAGCTAAATGACTTACTGTTCAGCACATTCACAGCAATTCTCAAAATCGGACATAAAGAACCCAGAATAACTAGTTGCCTTATTTTTCTAATGTCTTTTTTTTCATTTGGATCAGTCATAAATACAATCATATCCATACTGATAGATTTCCAATTCAGCTTTAATTTGAGAGGACCTATGCATGGATAATGCATTTAGGAGCTGCCACTGTGCATTAGTAGTACTGGGGGTACTCCTGGGGTGAATTTTCTGATTTCCTGTTTCCCATCCATAGATCTAAGTTAAACTTGACTATGGATTGGGATGCACTTTGTTTTTAGTGGATGGGGACTCTGTTCCAGAGCAGTGGCATCTTGTGCAAGATATATCTCTCCTACCAAAAGCTGTTTTACATTGTCAAGGGAACACATTTCTGAATCAACCTTTTGATTAGTGATCTCTTCCGTGCCACTCTTTTAGTGCAAGAAAACAATTTGCATTCTTTTTTCTCGCAGCATTGAAATCAAAAACAGTTTGTTAAGGAACATATTGCTATCTTTTTTTTAGTAATTTTTCCAACTGTATCAGGTTTCTCATGCTGTGACAGGAATAAACCCCATTCATGAGTCTGGATATGATTAAAGTTCATGAAATTAGCATCCCTTTTTGAAATTTGCCAAGAGCGTTATTATCAGCACCTGCAATACACCAAAAATGACCTTATGCAGTTCATATGGAGCTATATGTAATGGCACCATATCTAACTATGCTTAAAAATTCTTGTTTAATAACCCTGCTGCCCTACTAATATGGAAGTGTCTGGATGCGTTTATTACATATTGATCTAGTTTATGCTTGCAAGTCCTGGTATTTTATAACTTTGTTACTCTCAGTACACAAGATACTATAAGCACTAAAGGAAGTCTTAGCTGATATCCCATATCTCTCATTCTTCTAATTAATGGTATCATTGCCATCGCCTTCAGGAATAATCTGGTACAATTTTGTCTGGTATGCTGGCAATATGGAAATCTTGTCCCAATGCATTGTTTTTCCTTAAAGTGATTTGTCAAATTTTTAAGTATTCTGGTTTTGTTCTGCATGCATTGCAATGGTACTTACCATAGTGGCAATTGTTATTCATGTTTTCTTTGGTAGAATTATTACCTAGTTGAAACTGTGAAGGCAGAGCATCTGATGGCATTCAGAAACGTATTTTCCTCTGAAACTCTGCCTTTCAGCATGATATCAGGGTATAGAACAGTGCTACAGTAGAGCTATGTTGCAGCCTTTTTTCAGAGACTTGCTGTTATGTTTTTCCCCCCTTGGTTTCAGCTGTGACAGTATGAAAAACAATATAAATGCAGTCAGTCAATTTTTAATCTAATTAGTGTTGCACTGGGTGTTTATTATACACAGTAGCACTTTTCAAGAAGTTACCTTAAACTTTGTGCAATGGTGAAATATGTTTTATCTGTGTGATGCACTGCTGTTTTCGAAATGTTTTTTGTAGTTTGTTTTTAAAATTGGCATGA
This sequence comes from Protopterus annectens, assembly GCF_019279795.1. Lineage (NCBI taxonomy): Eukaryota > Metazoa > Chordata > Ceratodontiformes > Protopteridae > Protopterus > Protopterus annectens. Next base: position 983,146,337 of record NC_056731.1, read on the forward strand.
ATGGTATGGTTTGTTTCTGTGGAATTAGTTACACATGTATTTATTATTTGCAGGTGTCTAAGTGTTGTGCATACATCTCAACTCTCACAATGTTACAAAATGTGCCTGACTGGGTTTTCACTCTCATCAGAGGAACTTTAATACAATACCACTGCATATTTCATACATGACTCCCATGTGCACATCGCATTCTGTCTCCATGATCTGCTACCAGCATTATCATCATTCCCTCCCATAATCCCCTTTATATTTTTTAGGAATACACATTTGTTTCTTTGTAAACTGTACTATATACATATCCTACAGTTTCGTACAACATTTGCATCAGAAATGAAAAAAAAGGATGGCATTGCATACAGATGAATTTAAATAATGCAGCAAATTTTATTCCCGTGCCAATAAGCAACTGTGTATTTGTGTGTGTGTGTGTGTGTGTGTGTGTGTGTGTGTGTGTGTGTGTGGTGGGTGAATGTGGCTGTGTCTGCATATGTGTGTTACAATATGTGAGATACAGCTTCTGTGAGAATGATTACAGTATCTATTACTAATTTCATATCAGTAAGTAATTTTTAAACAGATCCATACCAGTCACTAACTTGCCCCTATATACAAAGAAAAAAGCTTTAAGCTTTACACTGAGACATACTGCTGCCACTCAAAACATTACAAAAAGCAACGGTGCACCACTGTGCATCAGCAGTGATAATGGTAAGTGTGGCTATAAAATAAAAGCAATGTATTCATTAGTATAAGAATATACAGTATCTAATTTAGTATCCAGCAGTAAAAAAGTCATTATATCCTAGCAGATCCCCTTCTATCCATGAATTTGCTAATGCCTTTCACTACAGTATGGAGGAGTCACACAGCCTTATCAACATCACTGATATCGGAACTTCCTGATTAACTCAAATAAGATAATCCTTGTAAGAATTTAAAACTGCAATACCAGAAGTTCATTGAACAACACAGAAATCACTGCTGTCAGTAGGAAAAAAAAACAGTCCCCAGAATCATTCTCACACACTGAAATGACATCTTTAGTGGAATGCCTTACATGACAATAAAGGTCAGAGGGTATTCCACAGAGAATTACATAGAGGTAGAACATCACAGAATAAAAAAATAACAGAAAAAAGTAAAACATAATCACAAACAATGAAACAATTATGGTAAAACCATCGAAGGATGCATTACAACAATAATTAAAACCAGAACTGTAAGAATATCAACAGATCAGTTTAAAGGAAATCTCCTGTCGTGGTAGTAGAGGAATCACACAGCAAATGTATTGGAAAGTCTCTGAACCTAGATGTCTTATTATTCTCCCTATCTGGGGTTAACTTCTGAAGTTTGACAGAGAGTTCAAGAGGGTCTATATTACGACACTGAATGATAAAAAGAGTGAATGCTCTTTTATCGAACACTAAAAGTCGAAAGCACTGAATGCCGAACACACATAACAGTGATTTTTTTTCCAGGGAAAAAAATCGCTGGGCCATTTTTGGGACTTTGCCATTCCTCCACTGTGGTGTGATCCCTGAGTTGGAATATTGAAGAAGGGGTGTGTGGGGGTGTAGTGGGCAAAGCCCCCCACTTTATTTTGTGTTTGGATTTGTTTTTTTTTTTTTTTTTTTTTTTTTGAGGAGCAGTGATTTTTGTGTTCGACATTTCCTGCTTTCAGTTTTTAGTGTTCGATAAAAGAGCGTTTGCTCTTTTTATCATTCAACGTCATGATATAGACCCTTTCAAGAAGTTCTGATTTCTCTGAAGTGGTAAATTTTCCCTACTTCTTAAATTCATTTTATTAAGGTAGATTCTCCCAGCAAGTGTTCACTTCTGCGTATGTCTGTTAGTTTCTTCAACTCCCCATTTTGTAAAATTCTCTACCTACGGTGATACTTCTGTTCTCTCATATAATACTTCCAAACTGTGGAATTTCATTATGTAGATCTTGTAGGCTGCTGTCACAGCAAGCTGCAATATATAAGTATGCTGATTCCTCTTGTCTTTTCCTGTTAGACAGAGGTAGAATTGCAGGTTTGTTCATTTGCTGGATTTCCTATACTTCCTCATCCGTACCGCCACAAGTCTTTAAAGTGGAGGAAGTACTTTCCTTTTTTTAACAAGAAACATCTTTATTAACTTATTATGTATGACATAGGCAATCTTACATTGGTATAAATGCAAATAAACAATACCGACACAATCTCACTTGCAGACATTATACATTACAAACCATGATGAAACAACTGTAGCTGCAAATACTATGCATCACTTATAATATATCCAATCATTGGTAGTCAGCCATTACATAGTTGATTCAGTTCCTGCTGTCTTTTAAACCTTGTTCCTCCTCTGCATGTATCAATTCCACACTTCCCATTTTTTTCTATGCAATTTGCTCCAACCCTTTTTTAAAGATCCCAATTCCATTTGTTTTGTTTTTTTTTTCTCTGTTGCTATCTTCTCTACTCCTAGTAAAGTTAGTTTAGACATTGATTTCCATTTTCTAGTAACTGATTTTTTGGCAGCCATCATAATTAAGACTCAGCAAGGCCTTACTATGTCTGGACAATTCAGATTCTGTATCATAGCTCAAAATAGTAATTTCTTTAGTTACACCAATTTGCTCAGCCAGCATCTCTGACAGACCAGTCTGCAGGGAATCTTTAAAGTCTGCCAGCTCATTACACTTTCAGAAAATATGTTCACAGTTACCTCTTTTTCACACCTCCAGCATTTTCTGTCTACCTGGGAAAAATGTTTGGAGTCTAAATGCAGTACAAAAATACCTATGTAAACACTTCCAAGCAAACCTCCTAAATCTTCTAGACTTTGTTACATATTTGGTAGTCATTCATATACCCCCGTTGTTTCTTTGTGAATTGCTTATTCAGCCTCTCTTCTCAAACCTTTCTAACCTCCTCTGATAGATTCTTATAGTTATTATGCAATATTTGATATGCTCTGCTAATTATTTCTTTCTTAATGGCAACTTCTGTTCTAGATTCTATGAAAAACTCTACCAGTGCTGGTCTTTCATTTAGGACCCCCCCCCCCCATTTTTTCCCTTTGCCTATACTCTGATATCAGTACTTGATAGGGAAGGCATTCTGTAACCTGCAGTCCAACTAAGTTCTTGGTATCTTCCCATTCTATTAACTTTCCCTCTCTAATTGTTTGCTCCCAATACCTTGATTCATTTGCCAGTTTTCTTCAATAAATTCCTGCCCCCCACTTGCCTATTATCTGCATCCCTAATTGCAGTCACGCCATTTGCAGAATCTCCATTCTCCATTTCTGTGTTGGCTTACTTCTTAGAATACTTTGCTATTTTAGGAATATAATATTCTGTATGATTATTGTTATTCTCCTTAAAGGTCAGCATCCAAAGTTCCAGTCTCTCCTTGTTTCTTGAGCTACCCCCTATTCCATCATTATCTCTTTACACTTTGAATTATAGTTTTCTTCTTGTACTATGTATAGGAGCCTTAACTGTGTTGCTCTGAAATACCCCTTCAAATCGGGTAATCCCTATCCGCCCTGTTCTTATCCAACTTGATTCTTGCCATGTTCCTCTCCCAGATAAAATACTTCTTCTCTTTATTAATTACTATCCAGAACTTCCCCTCTAGTTAATAAAAATATGCCTGACCTGGGTATGACACTAAAGGGACTAAAACCATTTTAACTGTTTGTATCTTACTGTCAATATCCATATAACAAAGCTTATATTTTCTCAGTTTTTGTACTGTCTTTTGTTTAGTCTCTTCCCACATATCTTTAGCTGCCACACTGATATCAGCTTAATCCATACTCCTAAATACTTTCATGTCCCCATAAGTATGGCTATTGCTGAACCAATTCATAAGTGGGTACATCATTTACCGATATTGTGTTTGTTTCATCTTCATTAATTTTCTATCCCAAAAAGATCTGAATCTGTCTCAATATGTTCCACATCACTGTAATGTCTCTTTCTGTTTTTATCAGGTATAAAATAATGTCATCTGCCAACACAGCCACTTTTTCCTTGACCACCATACCAATTAAATCCTTAAATTTCTGAGTCCCTTATTTTCTTTGCCAATGGTTTTAAATATAATGCAACCCAAAAAGCAGAGAACACCCTTATCTGGTTCTACTGCTCAAGCAGAGATGATCAGAGAGGACCCCATCCACTTTAATTTTTGCCTCTGATCCTCATATATCCTCCTAATCAATCTTATCATTTTATCAGGGAATGCAGATGTTTCCATTGCTCATAAAGTCCCCACTTGCTCTGTCAAATGTTTTTTTTCTGTAAAAAGACCCACAAACAACAATGGTATTTTCTTACATTCTTCTTCCCTCTGGATCATCAGTGTTCTGTTAATGTTGTCAGATATTTACCTCCCCTCCACAAAAACCACATTGATACATATCTATCAATGTTGGCATCGTTTTGCCATTCTTTTAGCCATTAAACACATAAACACTTTATAATTGTGGTTTAGTTTTGAAATGGGCCTCTATGAAGCTAGATCTGATAGATCTTTACCCTCTTTAGGTATTACAGCTACCAGCAATTTCTTCCAGGATGTCAGTACTTCTCCTCCTCTTAAAATACTGTTAAACAAAACATTCCAGATCTTGATCAGTTTTTTACCTCATAGCTTCCAAACTTCCACAGGAGTACCATCTATTCTTGTGGACTTTCCAAAATAATTTCCTTTTGTTAAACTGGTGTTCCCATGACAAGATGACCTTACCAAATATAATCTGAATTTTGTCTGATTAAGAGGATTCTGTTGGTTTTCTCCTCATGAATGCTTATTACTTCAACTATGTTGTTAGTGATTTTCCTTTCATTCTGCATACTGTGCTTTTAGAACTGCAGCCATAAGTATACATAAATTTGTGAAGAGAAGATAAATCAGAATAGACTTGATTCCAGAAAAGATAAAAAATAATTACCTAAAATATTAGAATATTTTTACTGACTATCCAAGGTGAATCTGAAAAAAAAAAACACTTTTAACCAAATTGAATAAATAAACATTAGAATCAGATATTGAGTTTAGTAAAACAAATATTGTTATTACATTACTTAATATAATTTAATTGATTTTGGGAATGAAATATGTAAAGATCTTATTTTAACTTCAGTAAGATTTACTTCTTTTCATTTTTTTTTTAATTTTGATGTGTTAATATTTGTATAAATTCTCCTTTACTCCATACAAAATGCCAACAAAGTATAAAACTAATGAGGTTATATGTTAGAGAAGCAAAAAATTTTACCAGCTCACTGGCACCATATATTTCTTAGTTGTGAAAAAATATATAAATAAAGAAAATATATTGGGAGGGATTCGAACTGTTTCTGAAAGCCACATGGTCTGATGTGAAATTATCACAATTCCTTCTTAGTAACTAATGCCCACATTCCCTCATATATTAGAAAAAAAACATATTCTCTTTTATGGACCTTATTTGCAATTGTATGTAAGATAATTACTATAAACTGGAAAAGTGAGTTTGCACCAAACTTCTAGGACCATGTAAATTTAGCTATGGTTGTATGCCAAAAAGAAATTAATATAATTTCATTAAAATCAACAAATAAGATTTCAAAGATTGTCATCTGTCAGATTGTATTACTATTTTTGGGAAAACATACTGTTAGTTGACTGTGTCATGATTTTGCAATTGATATATATATATATATATATATATATATATATATATATATATATATATATATATATATATATATTACAAATTAATCTTTATCTTTATATTGTATATATTGCAAAATACTAATGTATACATTCTTTTCTTTTTGTTGTAACAAAAAAAATGTAACTATTATGCCTGAATCTAGGATTCTATTTTGATTGGTGCATCATTTAAGGAATTAAACAAAATTTGCAGTAGGAAAGCAGCAAAATACAGTTTCACATGGCTTGGTATAACATCACTTGTCAAATACTTTACAGATGTTGGAGTTTTCATACATGTAACAGCATTATTATCACACGTACAAAGCATAGCTAGATGCATATAGATATATGCTCCTTTTTTCTTATTAAAACACATACCTGGGAATTTAATAAACTCTGTGTAGGAGTAGTAGACGACCTACATGAAGGGCATTCTGACCATGTATGTGGATCCCCCTCCCCAGCACCCCTTGTATATTAAATAAGGCATGCTACTGAGGGAGAGTCATGTAACATGGTTAGTTAATCAGTGTAGGGAGTGTGCTACAGTGTCCAGAGATGAGTATTAGCAAAACAGTCTTTATTATCTAACCTTCAGTCACTTAGTGGTATTATACCCATTTTTACTTCACAACTTCAGAGCCGTTGCTCTCAAAGTGCTGGATAGCAGTGTCTTTAAAAAGTATTTAAAATTTTTGCGTGTGTGTGTGTGTGTGTGTGTGTGTGTGTGTGTGTGTGTGTGTGTGTGTTTGTGCAGAATGACACAGTTTTTAGCAATAGACACATGCTACACATCTAAAAATAAAAACTGGATATGGTTCATTATTTAGGAAAGGTCAAGTTTAAGCCTAGCTGTGCATGTTTGATTGGTGTGGCACGATACTTAAACGTAGTGGAGTGATATATGTAAAAGTAGAATAGCATTTTACATGGCCATGCAGCTGAATGGTTAGAGCAATGGCTTTAGGTGCAGTAGATGCAGGATTGGAATACACCCAGTGGTTATTTTGCAAATACACAGTATGACGCAACTTTTAAATTCCAATTTAATTTTCTGATTGCACAGACAGGTTATGAAACTTAGTTTGCAATTACACAATTTTAAAATGCATTATGAAATCCTGCTTTGCTGTGCTTAGCTAAGCCCTACTAAGTACTGCTAAGCCTCAACAAGCATTGCTTAAACAAGGACTGTTTTACCAGTGCTTAGCTGGCTTGCGTATTGCAATGCCCATTTTAAGCACTGATCAGCCCCACTAAGCTTGTTTGTGCACCACTTAGCTTTGCTCAGCATTGCCAGCACTGCTCAGCTGAGCTCAACAGGTTTGGCGATGCTATCCAAAGCTTCATATTTTTAAAAATGGCCTATTAGTGGTATAGGGTGGTAAATCAGCCTTATTTAAGTGCTACAGGTGAGAATACAACCATAATCTGTTGGAGTTTGTTCTTGGCAGAGACTATGGCAGGAGTTGAAGGGGGTTTGTGCTTCTGGGGAAATGGTGGGGCATTCTAGAGTCTAGGGTCATAGTTGGACTCCTTGTAAAATACCATGACATCCAGTTGCTGCAGGGCCAGTACCAGGGGTCAGAATACAAACCAGAGGCCTGGGACCAGCTGGCTCATGATCTCACCAGTGCAACTAGTATCCCCCACACAGGTGAGCAGGTGCATCATCATTATGGTGACCTGAAGCGTCGTAAGGGGCATCTGTTGGCCACCTGGATCCAAGATGCCAGAGATGGGAATGTCCTCCAGTTTGTAAGTATTGTTATAATTGCTTTACCAAATGCACTCTGAATGTGTGATAGACATAGATAGATGTATAATAGTGTGTTTCTCTCCCCACAGCTGCAGAAGAGAGAGCTTTCAACCTGGAGGCCCATGCAGGGCACCTGTCCAGGTTGTACCATGAGTGTAGTGAATACAGCTGTATCTTACAATCTATAGTCATATAAACAAGAAAGAGTAATACATTAGTAACTGGCAGTAGGTATATTCAGTTTTGATTGTACAGAAATTAATGTGGTCATAGATCTAGACTGATATAACTGAGTAATGCCAGGTACAGTTCAATAAAGATGAAAGCATGAAACCTGATAATGTTAAGGAAATAAAGTTCCATCTGCATTAAGAAAGTTAAAGTAATAATGATATACTGGATCAATAATGTTAAGGAAATAAAGTTATACTGCATTAATAATGTTAAGGAAATAAAAAAGTCTGTACTGCATTAATTGCGGAATTTCAGCTGTATTGCAACACCTGCATAATTTCAACTGTTCATCAATAAAGTCTGTAGATATATACCAATCACTGCATGATATCTCCCCTAATAAAGCTGTGTTGAGCAATATGTGTGTATTTTGGGCTGTTGGTCATGAAATCGAGTTTGACAACTGCTGTGAAGTAATAACTGGTATACTACCACTAAGTGACTGAAGGTTAGCTAATAAGGAGTGTTTTGCTAAATTGTAGATTTGGAGCTGTACTACAAGATATAATGCATGATGATGTTTGTTCTGCAGTAATATCTGAACCTATAATAGGAACGTCCACGGTATATTGTGTATCTCAGGATTGTCTTGTATTGACCATTGTATTTCAGCTGTATGCATTCCTGATCTTAGTTATGCTGTTGCAGGCAAGTATGAAACTGTAATAGCTGTAGACTGCAAATATACCATCTGCAACTGTATATGGGTCAAGTAGCCAAGACTGCAAATATACCATCTGCAACTGTATATGGGTCAGGTAGCCAAACAGCACTCCTATATGGTCTATGCACATCACACATATTTCCACCCAGTAGGGGTTAATTGTCTACAGCTGTATTTTGTGTATTAATACACAGTTCACCTACTATCTCTGTCATGCGTGAATCTCATGCATGTGTGTTCAAGTCTCACTGCTGTCTTGTATAAAACTCTACCTCTAGTACCAGGTCACAGGTTGTTACCAAGTGAGCTCTAGGCACATATCAGTCAATCAATATTTAGCAGTGTCTCAGTACCTCAGTTTAATAATACATAGGTGTGATGTACATTTTTTTCCCAGACAGACCAGGGTTCGAATCCAGGAACATGTACTACTAAATATTTATAGAAACAATTATGTATTGTTAACAGATGTTCCCCCCACAGGAATTACAGGTAAAGGAATGGCTCTAGTAGCTGTTTCAATGGGTTACTAGTCTGTGTGTTCAGATGTACCAGAGTATTAAGAGCATTGCTCATCAAGGCGATAAGACATCAGTATATGCAGTCAATAAGTAAAATACACATACAAGTTAATAAAACAAATAAAGCTGTTTAATCTTGGTACAGCTGTATGCCTGGTGTGTCTGTGAATGCCTGCTGATAGTCTAACCCCATGCTTGTCAAGGAAGCATGATAGGCATAAACTCTCTGTACTGTGCATAATCCATGTCTTTCAGGTGTCACTCTGTCATGGACTGTGATCACTGGTGACAAATCACTCGCACACAGATTTAACACCCACTTGAGTTATGTCAATAGCACAGTCACACTACCTCAGTCTACAGTACACTTTGGCAGTCATACATGTCCTCGTGACATGTGATAGTCCCCTGTAGTTGTGTACCTATAGGTGTTACTGCTTGGCTCATACTGTCCCATGCGGATAGCTTGAGAGGTATGTAAGTGTTACAGAAGCTATAGAGCACATGTAGACATAAAGTAGGGCACACTTGTACAGTATATACGAGTACTGTTGCAAACAATATAGCTTATACTGGTAGTAATGGAATGTCTTTTTCTCTCTCCCTCCACCCATTATCTGCATCATAATTTATTATTGTTATACATCAGGTATGGTTTACTTTCAACATATGCCGTTCTCAAAATGTTATGTTGGGCTTTGTGTTTTATTATTGTTATATATTACAATGGTTGCATACTAAAATACCTTGTTGAATTACCTATGTTGTTGGCCTTATGCCGTAACTGTTATACTGGCATGCTGTTACAATAATGACTGTTATCCCACTTATTGTTGTGTTCCATATGCTATGCAATGGTATGTTACTGGGTTATTTGCAGCATCCCAGCATGCTGTTCTAACTAACATTTAAATGTTCTGTTCATTACTAGCCTATACACTTTGAAAAACCTCAACACCATAGCTTGACTAGGTAGGACGGTTCCTGGCAATCCACCTAATCTACCTCAGCTGGAAATGACAGCTTGGTTCTGTCCTGTCTGCTGGTCCTGCGCCACCTATGGGTGGAACCACCTCAGTAGATGGGGCTCGTTCTCCCCCCAGCAGTGGGTGAGGAGAGGAAGTTGTCACCCAGTGACAGCTACCAGGGATAGTGCTCAGAATCATGCACCGTGGATTCAAAGATCGACTGTGCCAGATTGAGGACAGACTGGCCAACCTGGAGGGACAGGATGGCCCCAGTGTCCAGCCCCCAACACAGCTACCTTTGTAGGAGTGAAAAAGCAGTGTTGACTGCCCATGGATGGGGAGTGCAGTCTTACTGCAGCCATCTCTAGGTACATGGCTATACGGTTCTGCAACACACTCCCCATCAAAAGTGTTCCCCTCTCATGTGTCATACACCACTCCTGTATGTTGTCTTGTCTGTCTTGTCTGTTTACATATGCTACCTCTCCTAATCAACTTACCTCCGAACACCTATCTATATCCCTTCCCCAACATTCCACTTTCTCCTTAAAAAAATGGACATCTGTCCCACAAACAAATTGCCCCATACATAGCTCTCCACTTCACCCCCACATAAACTACACAGTCCGATTGGCACTGTTACATGACATATGTAACTGAAGCACATGCCACACTCTGGACTGTTATGGGTACCCTCACCCTGGCTATGCTGTTAGAACAGAGGTGACACTGCTCCCTTACTGACACATATAGCTTGCTGTCCTCCATTGTGTTTACACTTCCCAGTAGAATCCCTGTGCAAAAGCAGCAGCCACAGCCTGCAACATATGTGACAGCATGTTCAGCTACCTGCTGAAGACCAACCATACCTCACAACCACATAGAATAATGGAGACACACAACACCCATACATAATGAGATGGGGGCAAAGGTCAAGTGATAGGGACGTGTGCCCCAGTCTTCCCATACAAACATACGCAGCTTATAGACCAGCAGATACTGTAGCAGCATGCATTTTCTGATGCCTGTAAGGTATAACACTCGCATCTGTCTTCACCCTTGCTGAGCTCAACCCACATTGTTTAACACAAACTTGTCACATAATCAGAAAGTCTGTTCACAATGGCTAAACATAGCATGCACAACTGTGGACATACCACATAAGTACCAACAGTGGACAGTATTTCTACCTACCCTGTGCAATGCTGTAGTCTCCACACCTCCATAATGTCCATCTCACAGACTAGGAAAGGGGTCAAGGCTTACATGAAGGCCTTAAATATGGCACTGTAGTGCCATGCCATTGGCTAATGAAAGTGGAACCCAGCTGTTCTGGATGAAATTAGCAAGTCTGAGCCACAGATTGGTGCACAGGCAATCACCTTTTCATGAGCATTACCTACAAAATGCAAGCAGCTGCCTATGGTAAACAGGTCTGTCACTTTCTTTACAAAGACAGACTGTGATATCACATCCAATATTCTTCAGGATTTCTGCACAAAAAAGATTACATCACTCTACCAGGTATATAATAGAAGTCCCCATGTAATGGCAAGCAAATGGGAGGATGCAGTTATGGGGAATAGGGATTAAAACAGTAGACCAGTACTGCATATCTTGGAATGACATGTTGGTGATAGTCAGTTGTCCAGCACCTACAGGCTTCCATGTCAACTCTGCCTGCTGTGATGTAGATCACAGCTCTGGCCCTCTGAGGCCCTCCTACAATGGTTGGCTCCTGTATGAATGCTACTGGATTGTGTGTTACACAATAGTGACAGTAAACAATGGTACACACAACTGGCTTATCACATGATGTACTGTCATTTGGCCCCTCTCAGTCTGTGAATGTCAAACAGGAATAGTTCAAACATTGTACAGGTGTCCCTATCTGTCCCTGGGGTACTCTGGCCACATCACTGTGTACTCAACATCTGTATCGCATTGCTTGTGAGGTATGGCTAGCATACCTGGTGACCCCCTACAGCAGGACTTCAGGTCATAGACAGTAGTAGTGGGGAGACACAGGCACAACTTCAGCAACAGAGTGTACATATTGAGCTTGCAAAGGAACGGAATGCATACAGTAACAGATATTATGGTACCATAATTGTTTTCTGAGGGTTCTGGTGTCTGATAGATAGAATCCCCACAGTCTGAGAACAACCATTATGTATTGGCCAAACATTTGCCAGACATCCACATTTTTCTGGCAGATGGTCCACATATAACAGGCATATGTACACATTCTGCAAACATCTGTGTACTGCAGATGTCGGACACATACAGGGAAGATAACCTACAGCACATTTGCAGTGCTGTCTGTCACTGCATCACATGGATGTTGCTGGACTGTCCCTTTATACTCATAGTAACACTCACCTATTTGTCAGATGGTGGCTGTATAACATGGTACTGGGACATCACCCATAAGGGATGCACCACAGTAGACTGCACTGATGGGCATGGAGACATAAAAGCACACTCCATCACAGCACACAGGGCCATAATTGGTATTCATAGGATCATAGGAGGTTACTAACCTATTGGCCCTGAGGCTCTTATAAGCCTAGCCAAGGGTTTAGCCCATGTTTATAGAAGTCAGCATCTGATGCCCCAGTCCAGCAGGGACATAGTTGGAATCCCAAGGGACCCCTGTCTTGTGCAAAGGGATGGCAGTGGCTGTCCTCCAATCAGCTGGGAGAAAGCCTGTAGTCAGCCTTTGGTTGAATAGGGTGCCTAATCATGTTGCAAGTTCCTGCCTGAGTTCACGTAGGCTGCAGCCTGGGATGTTATCAGGTCCCATGGAGGCTGTATGTTTTGCCTTTGAGACAGCAGTGATGACCTGTTCCCTAGATATTAGAGGAAGGGGGCAGGTACTGGAGATGTCCAGATCCTCTGATGAGGGGGACAGAGGGGTGACATTTTCAATGAATCTGTCAGGCCACATGTGTGCTATACCTATGGCATTTGTATATGTGGTGTCCTTGATAACCGCTTCTGAACATATCTGGGTGCTTTCTTTGAGGTTGCAGACATATATGCAGAAGGACTTATGATTGTTTGTAGTAGATGTCGCAAATTTGAACTCGATGTTTGCTTTGTAGGATGTCAGTAGTGCTCTTATTTACTTATTCAGGCTAAGGAGACATTGCTTCCAATTGGACACCTGCTCCTTCCTTGTCTTGGACAGTGATGTGTACCTGTTGCTATACAATTTATTACATATGTCCACCAGACATGTTTACTTATCGTTGCAGAGGATGATGTAGTCTTGTTGGGTATTCCTGAGCCCACGCATCTATATAACTGCTCATATACTGCTTCGGTGCAGTTTTGGATATTGGTGTCAGTTCCTACAGAGGGGTACCAAGCTGTGAAGCTGTTTATACCATCCCTCAGGAGCCTGTAATCAACTTTGGAGACATCGTTATGTCTGACCCTAGCTAGATGGGTATTGTGTGAGAGGGTGAGTTCAAAAGTGACAACTTTATGGTCGGATCTTACCAGGGAGGATGATACTGTAGAGATGCTGCAGTGGTTACTCGTGTTGTTTAATATCATGTCCAAGATATTTACACCTCTTGTAAGAGTACCATCTAGCTGTTCAATGGTGTTTTCATTGACAAAATCTATGAATCTCTGGCCATTTCTGTTCTGGCATGAGTAGTTCTTCCAATCTATATTTCAGTACTTAAAGTCACCCAGGTTAAGAGTGAAGGGTTGCATTCTGAGAGAGTCTAACAGGTCCATATAGGCGTAATGGCCATCGTGAGTCAGATTTGGGGGCCGGTAGCAAGCTATGATTTCAATAGGGGTCTTATCAATAGTTAACTGCACCTTGAGCATCTTCTGCACATCATACCATTTGACCAGCCTGGAGGTGTGTATGTCATTGATATATATATTGAAACTCCACCTCCTTTGGCTTTACTGGCAACATTTTGGGGTCTGAATAGATGATAGGATGGGTACCAAGGTAAGGCTGGAGTGCTCTCTGTAGCCATGAACCAGATTTTTGTGACTGCACAGATGTCAGCATTTTCCAGGGATAAGAATGCTTGCAATGGGTGCAGTTTCGTGTTCAGACTCCTACCATTTAACAGCGTGACCTTTACTTTGTGTTTTTTTGACATTTTTATGTTGGTAGTCTTAAGCTCATTAGTTATCCTAAAAAGGGCACTATGGGAGATGCAAGAACCTTTGCCAGCAGGCTGAAGCAATGGTGAGACAGATGCTGTCAAAGCATTGTGGTCGTCTATCATATCCTTCTAGGCTGTCAGGTACTGGCTCACCCTGGAATGTCACCAGAAACACATCCAATTGTTAAAGTCAATCATTTCCTGTTTGTGTTGAGGCACCATTCTGGGTGGTGGCAGAATGCTGTTTAAGGCTATGGACATACCTGACTGGGAGACATAATCAGCTAGCTCAATCATGTATCTCTTCATATAGTCTAGGGAGGTACATCTCACGTTATTCACACCAACGAAGAAAATAGTGAATGCTACTACCCAAAGGTCTTCTTCGTAAAAATGAAGAAACAAGCAGTATATAAACCGGAGACAGACCAACACGATGTAATAAAATACAAACCAAATTTATTAATACAGATGAGCGCTTTCGCGTACTCCCAAGGCATGCTTCTTCAGATCTATTTTCATTGCTGAAATACCAGCTTTTTATACATTCAACATCATTAGTAACCTAAAGCATCAATCAATCAATCAATCAATCAATCAATCAATCAATCAATTAATTAAATCATCATTATAGAATTAAACATATATCTTAATAATTTAAAGCCAAACTTATTTGAATATCAGATGCAGCTTCAGTTAATGTCAAACAATTCAACATTCAGACCACTCTATTTAAATACATTCTGTTAGCTGCCATTAGACTTTGTCCATGAAATGTGATATCAAAAAATAAAAATAAACATATAATAAAGCAGTAAAATCAAAATGAAATAACTATTAAAAAGTGAGGTGTGTAAAAAGTGTTCTAAAAAATGTGCATTGGAAATGCAACAAATGTGTCTGAAAGTTCATTTAAATGTACGTGCTTCAAGCAGAGGTTTTATACTGATGAACTGATTAAGACCAGTGTCTTCAGGTGCTCTTAATTTTAGAATCTATTTTAATTCTCTACTTTCTAAATCATTGAAATTATTCCCCCTTCTCTTATTAGGGGGTATTATTTGAAGTACCTTAACTTTAAAGTTATGACCTTTATGAGACATAGAATGTTTTGCTAAAGCATTTCTCTGATCTAGTTTCTTAGTGTCATAAATATGATTATATATCCTATCTTTCAGTCTCCTAGTGGTCATGCCTATATAAAAACCATGACATTGTCCACAGTTTGCTAGATATATAAGGTTCATGTCATTGCAAGAAGCAAAAAACCTGGGTTCAAATTTATATTTCAAGATAGGATGTACAAAAATTTGTTCTTTCGAAATCATATTGCACATGTTGCATTTGCCACAAGCAAAAGTGCCAAACTTGTTAAATGATCTAGAATGCCTAACTTCTGGATAATTATGTTCAATACAAAGTAACCTTTTTAAATTCTTACTATTTCTGTAAGTGAAACTTGGTCTAGTTCCTATTATCTTCTTTATATCTGTATCGATTGTGAGTACATGCCAATTATCAGATATAATCCTGATTATAGCTTTGTTGTCATTAGTAAATCTGGTAATAAAGATCAGCTTGGGTTCTTCATTGGCTTTACCAAATCTTTTTTGATGTCTAAAATTCAATTTGTTAACCTTTGACTTATCATTGAATATTAAATTCTTGGTGGCTCGAACTATCTCATGGTTATAGCCCGTTTCTAAAAATAAATCTTCTAATAAATCTGCTTGTTCTTTTAATATCAAAGGATCTTGACAGAGTCTAGTAAGCCTAGTGAACTGACTCTTAACAATGTTATGAAAATTAAATCTTGGGTGCATGCTATTAAAATGAAGTAGGGTGTTTTTCCAACATGATTTTCTATATAAAGATGTACTTAAATAGCCCAAAGTATCTGTTTTGATGGTAATACCTAGAAAATTTATAGTAACATTGGAAAATTCCATAGTGAATATAAAAAACTCAGTAGTAGATTCTATATACTGAATGAATTCAGTTAAATCATTTAAAGTCCCATTCCAAAAAAAGTAGTTTAT
This sequence comes from Protopterus annectens, assembly GCF_019279795.1. Lineage (NCBI taxonomy): Eukaryota > Metazoa > Chordata > Ceratodontiformes > Protopteridae > Protopterus > Protopterus annectens. The sequence continues at coordinate 983,162,372 of NC_056731.1, forward strand.
CATCTACAAACCTTTTATATAATAATATATTGGTAGAATATATACTATTAAAAAGAAATGATTTTTCCTAATGATATACAACCAAATTGGCATATGTATTTGCACATGGGGTCCACATGGCTACCCCCCATCTCTAAAAATAAAGTCTGTTTTTAAATGTGAATACATTATTAGATAGAACCATATCTAACAAAGCACTGAGTAGTATTTGTTCATCAGTAGTAAAATTTGTATTGCCATTTAATATTTCCCTAATCGCTTCTAAATCATAACTGTTTGGGATGGAAGTAAATAAATTCTTTACATCCAATGTAACTAGCACACAAGTTTCAGGTAAACCATTTCTAAATGATGAATTCAATGTATCAATAAGTTGATATGTGTCCCTTAATATAGAAGGTATCTTCTGAATCAATTTCTCTTCCAAAAATAAAGAAATTGTTTCTGTTACCCATCTGTTGCCTACTACTATCGGTCCCATTGGCAACGGAAAGGTGTTTTTGTGTACTTTGGGTAAACCCTTTATATAAGGTATACGTGGATGTTCTACTAGAAGGTATGAATATAATTCATGATCAATTTGTCTACACATAAGAAAATCATAGAGATCATTATATATCTCATTTATTACTTTATCTAGTTTTTCATAGTTAATTTCCATGTAGGTCTCAGCATCGTCTAACATTTCATGCATTGTATCAATATAGTCTTTGGTATTCAACAGTACAACCCCCCCCCCCTTATCTGCAGGTTTTATTGTCAGTTCAACATTGTAGTTTAAAGCATGTATGGAATTCCATTGATTTTTACTGATATTATAAAACAAGGACTTATGTTTAGATCCTAAAAAATAAGTATAAAAGTCATTTTCACACATCTTCACAAAACAATCTATAATAGAAGGTAACACAGGTACAAAATTGCTCTTTCTTTTAAAACCATAGTTGACATTCTCTTTATAATTATCTTTTTCACTTGCAGGAAAGAGTAATTTCAGAGCTAAAGAGTGTGCAAACAGTCTCAAATCCATTAGTACTTCACTCAAATTGCTGTTTTGAGAAGGAATATAAGTTAACCCTTTATTTACAAGTAGAGAGTCAGTAAGAGAAAGTTCAAACCTGGAAAAATTAAAGAACAAATCTTTTAGTCTTTCATTTGTCTTCTTCGTTCGAGATTCTCGCCTGAGTATTTTCTCTTCCTGCGGCCACGACTGCTGGACCTGCTTCTCAAAGTCATCCGTAATTGGATGGGAAATGGCAAAAAACGTTCGATATTGCCATTAGAGGTCTTCGGTTTAGCACCCATATCATTTGTTCTCTGTCTCATCGCCATTGCTTGTTGATTAGGCGAAGGTGTGCCTATCCTTGTACTGGCTACTGAATCTGCGGTATCTGACTGTGATGTAATCACGCGTTCCATAATATTTATTGCTGTTGTAGCACTTAAAGGGGAATCAGCGTGTTGTGTTGATGGTTCAATATGTTCAATAACAGATGGATTTTGGTTATGTAGCATAACATTTTTACTGTTCTCATATCTCGGCCATACAAAGACCTGACCCGTGGCAAAATCTTGATGATCTCGCTGAAGTTTACGATGTTTAATCTGTTGTAACTTGTCGCTGTAAGCAGCGACTTGGCAGTATAAATTTTCAAGCTTTCTCTCGTATATCACCCCTTTAAATCTGTCCTGTAGATCTTTGTTCAAAGCCTGTACTTTCAGATTTAATTCTCTCTCAGTTGGTAAGAAATAATCAATCAACAGTTTAATATAGTTATTGCTGAGTTCAATGTTCAATTTTTGCCATCTTTTTAGTAGTTCTGGGTGGCTCTCACCATAGGAAGGCATGCATAACACCCTCATGCCACGGGGAATCACATTAAAGTGTAAGCATGCTTCCATATGGCGTCTCTGCCATACAAGTTTCAATAACTTATATAAACTATTTTCCAGTTCTCTATAGGCAGCATTAAACTCATTCATATTGTCTTTAATACCTGTGCTCAAGGTTACTGCAGATTGTATTAGTTCCATGTCAAGTAAAGGGTTATTTCGCTGTTCAATCAAATTATTCCATCTCCAATTTAAGTCTTTTCCTTCAGGATTGTACTCAAGTTCAATAGCTATATCATCCATCGTGTGGTAGCGGCATTAACAAAAGAGAAGTCAATAACGAAGAAAATAGTGAATGCTACTACCCAAAGGTCCTCTTCGTAAAAATGAAGAAACAAGCAGTATATAAACCGGAGACAGACCACCACGATGTAATAAAATACAAACCAAATTTATTAGAACAGATGAGCTCTTTCGCGTACTCCCAAGGCACGCTTCTTCAGATCTATTTTCATTGCTGAAATACTAACTTTTTATACATTCAACATCATTAGTAACCTAAAGCATCAATCAATCAATCAATCAATTAGTTAAATCATCATTATAGAATTAAACATATATCTTAATAATTTAAAGCCAAACTTATTTGAATATCAGATGCAGCTTCAGTTAATGTCAAACAATTCAACATTCAGACCACTCTATTTAAATACATTCTGTTTGCTGCCAATAGACTTTGTACATGAAATGTGATATCAAAAAATAAAAATAAACATATAATAAAGCAATAAAATCAAAATGAAATAACTATTAAAAAGTGAGGTGTGTGAAAAGTGTTCTAAAAAATGTGCATTGGAAATGCAACAAATGTGTTTGAAAGTTCATTTTTATTTTATTAGCATTTTTATAGCAATGAAAATAGATCTGAAGAAGCGTGTCTTGGGAGTACACGAAAGAGCTCATCTGTTCTAATAAATTTGGTTTGTATTTTATTACATCGTGGTGGTCTGTCTCCGGTTTATATACTGCTTGTTTCTTCATTTTTATGAAGAGGACCTTTGGGTAGTAGCGTTCACTATTTTCTTCATTATTGACTTCTCTTTTGTTAATGCCGCTACCACACGATGGATGATATAGCTATTGAACTTGATTACAATCCTGAAGGAAAAGACTTAAATTGGAGATGGAATCATTTGATTGAACAGCGAAATAACCATTTACTTGACATGGAACTGATACAATCTGCAGTAACCTTGAACACAGGTATTAAAGACAATATGAATGAGTTTAATGCTGCCTATAGAGAACTGGAAAATAGTTTACATAAGTTATTGAGACTTGTATGGCAGAGACGCCATATGGAAGCATGCTTACACTTTAATGTGATTCCCTGTGGCATGAGGGTGTTATGCATGCCTTCCTATAGTGAGAGCCACCCAGAACTACTAAAAAGATGGCAAAAATTGAACATTGAACTCAGCAATAACTATATTAAACTGTTGATTGATTATTTCTTACCAATTGACAGAGAATTAAATCTGAAAGTAGAGGCTTTGAACAAAGATCTACAGGACAGATTTAAAAGGGTAATATATGAGAGAAAGCTTGAAAATTTATACTGCCAAGTCGCTGCTTACAGCGACAAGTTACAACAGATTAAACATCGTAAACTTCAGTGAGATCATCAAGATTTTGTCATGGGTCAGGTCTTTGTATGGCCGAGATATGAGAACAGTAAAAATGTTATGCTACATAACCAAAATCCATCTGTTATTGAACATATTGAACCATCAACACAACATGCTGATTCCCCTTTAAGTGCTACAATGGCAATAAATACTATGGAATGCGTGATTACATCACAGTCAGATACCACAGATTCAGTAGTCAGTACAAGGATAGGCACACCTCCGCCTAATCAACAAGCGATGGTGATGAGACAGAGAAGAAACGATATGGGAGCTAAACCGAAGACCTCTAATGGCAATATCGAATGTTTTTTGCCATTTCCCGTCCAATTGCGGATGACTTCGAGAAGCAGGTCCAGCAGTCGTAGTCGCAGGAAAAGAAAATAGTCAGGCGAGAATTTCGAACGAAGAAGACGAATGATAGACTAAAAGATTTGGTCTTTAATTTTTCCAGGTTTGAACTTTCTCTTACTGACTCTCTACTTTTGAATAAAGGGTTAACTTATATTCCTTCTCAAAACAGCAATTTGAGTGAAGTACTAATGGATTTGAGACTGTTTGCATGCTCTTTAGCTCTGAAATTACTCTTTCCTGCAAGTGAAAAAGATAATTATAAAGAGAATGTTAACTATGGTTTTAAAAGAAAGAGCAATTTTGTACCTGTGTTACCTTCTATTACAGATTGTTTTGTGAAGATGTGTGAAAATGACTTTTATACTTATTTTTTAGGATTTGAACATAAGTCCTTGTTTTATAATATCAGTAAAAATCAATGGAATTCTATACATGCTTTAAGCGACAATGTTGAACTGATGATAAAACCTGCAGATAAGGGGGGGGGGGGTATTGTACTGTTGAATACCAAAGACTATATTGATACAATGCATGAAATGTTAGACGATGCTGAGACCTACATGGAAATTAACTATGAAAAACTAGGTAAAGTAATAAATGAGATATATAATGATCTCTTTGATTTTCTTATGTGTAGACAAATTGATCATGAATTATATTCATACGTTCTAGTAGAACATCCACGTATACCTTATATAAACAGTTTACCCAAAGTACACAAAAACACCGTTCCGTTGCCAATGCGACCGATAGTAGTAGGCAACGGATGGGTAACAGAAACAATTTCTTTATTTTTGGAAAAGAAATTGAGCCCACTGATTCAGAAGATACCTTCCATATTAAGGGACACATATCAACTTCTTGATACATTGAATTCATCATTTTGAAATGGTTTACCTGAAACTTGTGTGCTAGTTACATTGGATGTAAAGAATTTATTTACTTCCATCCCAAACAGTTATGGTTTAGAAGCGATTAGGGAAATATTAAATGGCAATACAAATTTTACTACTGATGAACAAATACTACTCAGTGCTTTGTTAGATATGGTTCTATCTAATAATGTATTCACATTTAATAACAGACTTTATTTGCAGAGATGGGGGGTAGCCATGGGGACCCCATGTGCAAATACATATGCCAATTTGGTTGTATATCATTGGGAAAAATCATTTCTTTTTAATAGTATATATTCTACCAATATATTATTATATAAAAGGTTTGTAGATGATAAACTACTTTTTTTGGAATGGGACTTTAAATGATTTAACTGAATTCATTCAGTATTTTGAATCTACCACTGAGTTTTTTATATTCACTATGGAATTTTCCAATGTTACTATAAATTTTCTAGGTATTACCATCAAAAAAGATACTTTGGGCCATTTAAGTACATCTTTATATAGAAAATCATGTTGGAAAAATACCCTACTTCATTTTAATAGCATGCACCCGAGATTTACTTTTCATAACATTGTTAAGAGTCAGTTCACTAGGCTTACTAGACTCTGTCAAGATCCTTTGATATTAAAAGAACAAGCAGATTTATTAGAAGATTTATTTTTAGAAAGGGGCTATAACCATGAGATAGTTCGAGCCACCAAGAATTTAATATTCAATGATAAGTCAGAGGTTAACAAATTGAATTTTAGACATCAAAAAAGATTTGGTAAAGCCAGTGAAGAACCCAAGTTAACCTTTATTACCAGATTTACTAATGACAACAAAGCTATAATCAGGATTATATCTGATACTTGGCATGTACTCACAATCGATACAGATATAAAGAAGATAATAGGAACTAGACCAAGTTTCACTTACAAAAATAGTAAGAATTTAAAAAGGATACTTTGTATTGAACATAATTATCCAGAAGTTAGGCATTCTAGATCATTTAACAAGTTTGGCACTTTTGTTTGTGGCAAATGCAACATGTGCAATATGATTTCGAAAGAACAAATTTTTGTACATCCTATCTTGAAATATAAATTTAACCCAGGTTTTTTGCTTCTTGCAATGATATGAACCTTATATATCTAGCAAACTGTGGACAATGTCATACTTTTTATATAGGCATGACCACTAGGAGACTGAAAGATAGGATATATAATCATATTTACGACACTAAGAAACTAGATCAGAGAAATGCTTTAGCAAAACATTCTATGTCTCATAAAGGTCATAACTTTAAAGTTAAGGTACTTCAAATAATACCTCCTAATAAGAGAAGGGGGAATAATTTCAATGATTTAGAAAGTATAGAATTAAAATGGATTCTAAAATTAAGAGCACATCAAGACCCTGGTCTTAGTCAGTTCATCAGTATAAAACCTCTGCTTGAAGCACGTAAATTTAAATGAACTTTCAGACACATTTGTTGCATTTCCAATGCACATTTTTTAGAACACTTTTCACACACCTCACTTTTTAATAGTTATTTCAATTTGATTTTACTGCTTTATTCTATGTTTATTTTTATTTTTTGATATCACATTTCATGTACAAAGTCTAATGGCAGCTAACAGAATGTATTTAAATAGAATGGTCTGAATGTTGAATTGTTTGACATTAACTGAAGCTGTATCTGATATTCAAATAAGTTTGGCTTTAAATTATTAAGATATATGTTTAATTCTATAATGATGATTTAATTAATTGATTGATTGATTGATGCTTTAGGTTACTAATGATGTTGAATGTATAAAAAGCTAGTATTTCAGCAATGAAAATAGATCTGAAGAAGCGTGCCTTGGGAGTATGCGAAAGCGCTCATCTTTTCTAATAAATTTGGTATGTATTTTATTACATCATGGTGGTCTGTCTCCGGTTTATATACTGCTTGTTATTCACACCAACATGGACTATGGCAGAGTCATAACAGTACCTGTTGCTGAGAGACTTGAGTGCATATGTGATATGGCAGATTCTGGCACCTGACAGACAACTAACCATGACTTTCTCTTTACCTAGCTTGCTTTGAGGCACATCTGTTTGTCTCACAATAGAGTCTCCTATGACTAATATGCTGTATTTATGGTGAAGCCTTAGAGACTGTGAGACACAGGTGTGTGGATTATGTGTGGTATGTGGTGTGGATGGCTGTGGAGATCACTTGTGTTTTTGCCTCTCCTTTGTTTACGTATGTTTATGTTGAGGAGCTCTGCATATGTGGGTGTGTGTTGTGAAGGTGTGTGTGGTGTGTGAGGTGTGCTGATTGTGTTGACACCCTTTTTGGTACCTGATATACTGGCTTGAGAGTGAGAGAGCATGGACTCTAGATTCCTAATGTAATTGCATCTCTAAAAAATTGTGTTCCTAGGTGGTAGTAGTAGATGGTTGTCCGTGTACATGCAGCAGGTGATACACTCTGTCAGGATGCCCATATCAACCAGACTGGCAGGAGAAACTGTAGGTCATTGTCCATCCATATTTTTCAGAATCTGAAGGAAAAAGGCCAGGGAGATCTAATGGTTGGGCCTAAAGCCCAAGTGCTTAAAAAAAATGAATGAGGCTTACAATAACACTTACAATTTAGACAGGGTATAAACAAACAGTAATAAATCCAACTAAAAAGAAGCAGTTGAACACCTTAGAGAACAAACAACAAGTAGCCAGAAAGAGCACGATGAGTAGGAAAATGCACGATTTATTGCCACTATGTTGCTGATAGCCACATACATACTGTGTTAATAGATGTTAGGGTATCATGAGGTAGTTAGCAGAGGATAGTGCTGGACAATCTGAATGTGCAGGGTGTGTACATAGTAGAGAGCAAGGTACATGGTCCTGTGACACATTCCCCTCTTCTTGTCTTTCAGAACCATGTACAGATGGAGGCAACCACCTTTTCTGATGCCTAAAATGAAGTGATCATGGATGGGCTCAGACTCCATCACCACATCCTGCTTTCTAGGAGTCACCAGAATTGGGAGCAATGTGTTGCACTGTGGGCTGACCTCATCACATCAGTGAACCAAGTAGGGCTACAGGAAAGAAACTACGAGCAGGTCCAACACTTGGTGACCAATATGATAAATGCTACATGGCAAAGGCCACTGCTGTGGCCAGGGGGCATGCTGCCACTTGTGGAGGGCCTGCAGCAGAACAACCACTCTCAGCCACAGAGGAGTTCCTGGCAAATATGGCATCAACCACCACCTCCCAAGCATCCATCACCCCATATGTTATGGAGGTGGATGGCACAGCTTCCACAGCAGAGGATCATCCAGGGAAGCCTCCTGTGTTCATCATTGTAATACTGTAGCAGTCATTATTGCAGCCTCTGCATACCAGTACACAGATGTCAGGTCAATCTGCATGTGGTGGTGGGGTTTGTTTGTAATGCACACTTGTGTGCACATACTCAGAATATCAGCAATGTGGCCAGTATCAGAGTTCTTACTGTACATGTTGATATACACAAATATTATCCAGTAACAATGCCATATTTGTGTTTGCTGACAATACCTCTCTCTCTCACATTTCCACAGGTACATCTGGTGTTTCCAGATTCCAACATTCTGTAGCTGGTGAGTGTGAAACTGTTTTGTTATGGCTCATATTTACCCTATGAATGTTAAGACAGCCAGTTTGCTGTAAACACAACTGTTATGCTTAACCAGAGTATAATATTTGTATGTTCATTTCTGGAAGGGGTTCACTGCAGTGCATTGAATTGGTAATCACAACAGTGTATTTGCAGGAGCTGTTACATATATGCACTTATTGTTGTGAAGGTCTATGCAGTCTGCTATACCAGGGGCAATAGTAAGTAGTAGGTCCATGACATACACTGACATATCACTTATTTCACAGGTGTATAGTACTGGCAACGTTAACTGGGCATAGCTGAAGTGTATGTTATGAAGGGCCTGTCTCAACAGTATATGTTGTGGTCTGCTTGTGTGTTGTACATGGGATCAGAAATAAGGCATGGTATATATAATGCAGTTGTGGTACCTCACCTGTAATGTGTGTGTGTGTGTGTGTGTGTGTGTGTGTGTGTGTGTGTGTGTGTGTGTGTGTGTGTGTGTGGATCAGCAGACATAATAGGGCAGGTATTGATGCAGGTATGTTCTCTTCCTCCTCACAGATGATGATGGGGTTTGGAGTGTGTCCCTCTCAAAACCTGATGTCAGTGTCTCATCAGACTCTGATGATGGTGGCCATAGTGAGGCACAGGTGGGGTTGTTGGGAGCTGAATATGTCCCTTGGGTTGACATGCCACTTCCTCCAAATCTCCCCACACAGTTAGTAAGCTCTCTCACACCCAGTCCCCTGTAGCCACAGATACTGGACAGTCAGAGTTTGGTGGCATTGAACAGGAGAGTGTGGTGACTATGGCATCAGTGACTGTCAGCACTCGCTATAGCCATACACCTGGCAAGGTCCCACACAGTCAGATTGACAGGGTTGCTCAAAGAAGAACTGCTGCCCATGCACCACCTGTTACAGGTGTCACATCACGAGTCACTCAATGCATGTTTTGGGTCATCATGGAGGCACTGGCACATTCTGAATGCAACACGAGACAGATGCTCAGGATCATGCATGCATCACTGTCTGGCATCCACAACTCCATCCACAACATTGGTAACACCATGCATCACTTCACTGATGTAGTGGACAGACAGTGGAGTGAGACATTTTCAGTCCAAGACCACTCATTATCTGTGCTAGAACATGTGGTGGGTGTAGGGCACACTTGGTCATAGGTCAGCAACAACATCTTCTGAGAGTCCACATGATTGTGCAAACTCTTAATCCTGTAGTGGCAGTACGTCCAGCACTACAGAAAGGGGGTGATGTCTACAGAATGATGTAGCAGGCTATGGGCATGTGGTCTTGGTTGGTGCCATGAGGGACATGGTCCCAGCAAACACCAGTTACTGTCAACAACTAGTACCACATCTGACCCTTGGCATGGTGGTGCCTTTGCCACTTCTGGCAGATCCAGTTCCCATGTTTATGGCTGAACATGATGAGCTGTTCAGTCTGCCATTTATGGTTCATTGCTGTTGAACATACCCATGTGTAGGGCTAGCACATAGCTTGACTGTGTGCACACACACTCATACATCAGTGTCACATGCAGGTCACCAACAGACACACACACAGTACATCTCCATTGCCAAGCTGACCACCACCCCTTCCTGACCCCCACATATGATGTCAACTGTTTGGCGCAGTCTACGTCTCTGGCACCCCCACACCACACCCTGTACATGTGATGATACCTGTGCCCCATCTGTGCCATCCATAAACTCAATGCAGGGACATGCAAATATGGGTCTGATGCACACGGTGACTATAGTACATTACATTATATTGTTTACTGTGGTTCTGTTATGCCATGCCAGGTGCTGTCTGCTGGCATGTGCAATGAGTACACATTAACATGCTGGTTCCTTTGTTGCATGATGTTCGATTGGTGGAGGTGTCGCAGAATGATAGATGTCTCTCAGAACTTTGTATGTTTCAGTTGCAGGGGTCTGAGTGACTATGTTGTGGAGACTTGGTGATGATACAGCAGCTCAGGATGGCATGGTAGCAAAGCAGACATATGACATCAGCAAGGTACAACTTTATATGTGCATCATTTCCAAGCTGTGTGTATGTAGAGCAGTGTGTCAAGGGCAATTGGGTGGATAGGGTACTCCTACATGTATACCGTGTGATAAGGCATGCCACCTTTGATACGTGTCACCTGAGTGTTGTGTACTTACAAATGTATGTAGTGGCAGACAGTATATTTACATACATATGCATGCACATTCACAGAGCTGGTCTTCTCAAGATTGGAATTCCTAATCATCTAGCTATAGATACTATAGTTCTATGCACTAATCGCATGTAGCACGGTAGTTATTTGTTGTGGAAGTGTCTGCCAGTACTGTTAAGGTGGATGACATCAGCAGGGTGTGTAAAGGAGGACAATGGGGGGGTTGACATGGCTTGAAAATGTGTACCATTGCACACAGGGCCCTTACTTATCTAGTTATAGTTACTATAGTAGTATGTACTAATCACATACACTACGGAGGTTATGTGTTGTGGGAGTGTCTACCAGTGCTGTTAAAGTGGATGACATCAGCAGGGTCTCTAAAGAAGGCCAATGGGGGGGGTTGCCAGGCCCTGAAAACATGCACTATTGCAGACAGGTAGGTGAGACACACCCACTCCTACAAGAGAATGCATTTACACACACACTTACAGAGTTGTCCTTACTAAGAGTAGTACCCCTACCTATCTATTTGTATTCATTATAGCACTATGTATGTATAGCATGCGCTATGCAACTTCCCTGTTTTGAGGTTGTCAATCAGTGCTGTTAAGGTGAATTCCATCACCAGCCCTTGTAAAGGAGGCAAACTGGGAGGTCGACAGGAAGGCACATGGCTTAAAATTTTACACTACTGCATCCAGATCGGCAAGAGAGGCACACTGCTGCAGGGGATATATTTACAAACACCCACTCACAGAGTTACCCTTACTGAGAATAGAACCCCTACCTATCTAGTTCTGTACACTATAACACTATGTGCTTATTGCATGTGTCAAGCAGCTTATCTGTTTCGAGAGTGTCAGCCAGTGCTGTTAAGGTGAATTACATCAGCAGCCCTTGTAAAGGAGACCAATAGGGAGATCAACAGGGCTTTAAATGTTACACTATTGCACCTACATGGGCAAGACAGACACTGGCAGAGTTGCACTTACTGAGAATAGGGCCCCTACCTATGTAGTTTTGTACACTATAACACTACGCACATATCGCATGAGCCACACAGCTTATCTCTTTTAAGAGTGTCAACCAGTGCTGTTAAGGTGAATTACATCAGCAGCCCTTGTACAATAGGGAGGTCGACAGGTAGGCACAGGGCCTTAAAATGTGCATCCATTACACAGAGATAAGAAAGAGATGGTGTCTCAGTTTTTACACAGAGATAGGTGAGACAACACACTGCTGCAAAGGTGTATATTTTTGCCCACAATCACACACACAGAGTTGCCTGTTGTGAGGTTAGAATCTCTACTTATCTAGTAGTATATATACTAGGGCACGATGGATATATTGCACGCACCACAGAGTTTATCTACTTTGAGACTGTCAGCCAGTGCTGTTAAAGTGGATGACATCAGAAGTTGCTGTAAAGTAGGACAGTCAGGAGTCTGGCAGGTAGACATAGGGCCTTAAAATGTATGACCATTGCATACAGATAAGTTAGACAGGCAACTGCTGCAAGGAGATATATTTATACACACACACACACACACACACACACACACACACACACACACACACACACACACAGTTGCTTGTTGTGAGATTCGAACCTCTACATGTCTTGTAGTATACACAACAGCACTATGCACTAGCCACATGTGCTATGGAGTATACCTGTTAAAAGAATGTCAGCTAGTGCTGTTAAGGTGGGTGACATCAGCAGGTGTTGACAGGGTGGATAATGTGCAGGAGTACACTACTCACAGGGTCATAAAATAATTCACCATGGCACTGACAAATGCCAGATAGCCATGTCTGTACTGCTGCTAGGGAATTATCTACACATACACAACCACAAGGTGGCTGCACTGAGATTAGAAACCCTACCTACCTACTATTACACACTATAGCTCACAGTACATATTGCATGTGCCACTGGTTAAATCTGTTGTACACATGGCTGCAACCACACTACCTATGGACTATGCAAAATGGCTTTGTATTATACAGAATGTGTGGCCTGTAGAGTTAGCCTGCTTTATGCTGTTACTGTATCTATAGTCCTAGTAGTGGGGTACTTGTTAATAGCCCTGCTATGTGTGTACAGGTACCAATTCTAGCATGTCTGCCTAGATACAGTTTGCTAAGCGGACAATTGGCCATTGACAATATGGCCTGTCCAAATCCTGCGTTGAAGCCATTGCACATTACATCACCTGCTCACCATTGTCTGTCTACAGTGTGACATTCCACAGGCAGAGGGTTCTGTGTTTGGGCAGTTATGTCATTATGCGGCCTTGGTTTTTTACCATCAAACAGTGCTGTGTGTGTAGGTGCAGATAACCCCAGCATCCTGCATTCCTGCATGGATGTGTGGACCTTCGTACATCCCCATACACACATACACTTGCATATATATATCTATATATATATATATATATATATATATATATATATATATATATACATATATATATATATATATATATATATATATATATATATATATATATATATATATATATATATGATGTAACTGTAGCTGTGGAGGGTCTAAATTACTCTTCTGCTTTATGTAGCTCTGTATATACACACACACATATATATATATATATATATATATATATATATATATATATATATATATATATATATATATATATATATATATATATATATATATATATATATATATATATATATATATATATATATATATATATATATATATATATATATATATATATATATATATATATATATATATATATGTATATATATATATATATATATATATATATATATATACATATATATATGTGGATCCATATCATATCCATAACAAAATCACCAAGACCACATCACCGACACAACACATCACCGACAATAGTAAGTATAACTACTGAGGGACGGAATGTATTCCCGTTTCCACAATAAAATAAAAAAACAAAAATAAACATGTATATAGCAGGGAGGCAAGCCCCCCTGCACCCCCACACCCCCCTACTTAAATATACCAACTCTGAGATTGCACCACATTGTGGAAACTGGACTACATCTCATTCCGAACAACTTATACTTACCATTGTTGGAGATCTGCTCTTTCAGTGATGTGGTCTCGGTGATCTGGTCATCGGGTAAGTGATCTTTCCTTGAACTGATAGGTTCCCATATATATATATATATATATATATATATATATATATATATATATATGTGTGTGTGTGTGTGTGTGTGTGTGTGTGTGTATAGAGTATATAAAATATCTGTGCTAGATTGGGTAATCATGTGTGAGGGAGAGAGGGAGGGACAGAAATGTATACAGAGCTGCCTGTATGCACAAACATATTTTCATATATCAATTTCTCATTCAAATAAGGCATCAGACATGGGATCAAGTTAGCTAAGTGTATGAACATGCCCAGTGTAACTGTCATTACATATAAGGTGACTCCAGGTCAGACTTACCTGTGCTCCTGTCTGCTGCAGAAAATTGGCTGCTGCACCTGATTCAACAGTCACCACCTTGATATTTTGTCCAAGGCATTCTCTGGCTGTGTGCTGAACGTAATATAGGTCTCATACCTATCAAGTGTGATGGTTGCAATGAAATGAACAGATTTATGCATATGTATGTTATGTTGTACATAATATTGTTGATTTCTGATACATTATTGGCAAATCATTACAGGTTGACATTAGGACATACTGACAGATATTTGAGTTACTGATTCTATATATATCAGCAAACCCATGCTAATGCACAGCTTGTTTTTCCCTGTACTGTATACATTTGTCTGGCCATTATTTATTCCTTCCCCTTGTATTTGTCATTTGCCCCACCACTGTTCATGGCTTTGTCCACATTTCCTGCTCTAACTGGTTGAGAGGTATGATGTGACTGGGGTGCATGATGTAACACCACACAGAGGGCAATAGTCTACACATCCTCTCACTATACGTGTTTTTGCAGATGTCCAGGAATTGCCCCATATGTCTACTCTTTTCTTCATACAGTTGTGTTTATCCAGTAATATACTACTAAATGCAGTCTACTGAATTGTAAGTACTGACATAGTTAAGTGATGGCCTTTACATCCTGCTGTTAATCTGACCTGTTGCAACATACTGTTATACTAACCACATACTAGGTTACTCACAGTATATGTATAATGTCTGTTTGTTTGGCTCTCTGCCACCAATTGTCTCTGCCTTTGTCTAGCTTTCTGGCATGAACAGATTGAGGCATACTGACAGTCTGTATGACTCCTACCATAGGAGTACCTCACATGCAAAATGTGTAGGTGCAGCCAGCTTTGAACCATCAATACCATTAATCATGCTAATGTACTTAGCCCAATAAGCCAACAGAAGGTGAGGTTTAATTCCACACACTTTCAACAGCAGACAGACAGATATAACACTGTGTGAGCCCTACTGTGACCCCTGCATTTTATGTAAAATAGGACATTTGGGCAGGTTCTTTGTGACCATACTGGGATTGTGTGGTCTGCACAGTGGCGGCTCGTGGCATCAGACTGCTGGACTGCAGCCCCTCCCAGCTGTGTGAGAAAAAAAGAAAAGCACAACACTTGCACAAAAAATATATTTCTAATTAAACGGGCTGACTTAAATAAAAAACAAGTCCGATTGACTCACAAAGTCCTGGAACTCAAACTGCACATGCTCGTTGCTTGATGAGTTCCAGGTTTTTTTTCCCTTTAAATTTGGTTGTTGGACTGTCTCACGTTGCTGTAAAGGCAGTTCTGTATCAGTGTGTGATGCCCAGAATGCACAGTAACATGGAAAGGGGGCAGACTGTCACGTCCACAGGCACGCATGTGACGTGAATGGCAGGGTGACTACTGATTGGTTCTCGCTCTCTTTCTGAAAAAGTGAGTGAGAAATGATCAGTATTAACAGCAGTGCAGGACAGGAAAAGTACTTTATCTGACTAACGCTTATAGTCTTACTTCAAAACTTGATAGTTGCTAGTATTGCTACTTACACATATTTATTGCTGCCAAAATTTTTGTTTCCTGATCAGGCCCTAACTCTTCATTGGGTGCTTGCTTGCTTAGTGGTTACTGCTTGTGTTGGAATTTGGAAGGGAACTTGGCTTGCTAGTTGCTACGGGCCAGGAAAAAAAGATTTATTCTATCTGGAGTCTCTTGTTTGGTCGGAAGAAACGGACAGTGACAGTCTCAAACTCTTCATTATCAGTTATTTTTTTGAGGTAAGCTAAGTGACTTACTTTACAGAGTACAGTAATCAACACAAAACTGTAACAAAACAATAATAATTTTATTAGATTGTTGATGTTGAACAAGACAATGAATCTTGCCAGTAGCTAAGCAAGAAGAAGTAGGTTACAATTTTTTGTTTATCGAGAAAGTCCACTGTGATACTATAGCAATAACCCACGCCTGGGTGTGGGTAATGCTAAATTTACCCACGGTTGGCGTGGTTTGGTCCCGAGGGCGAAGCCCGAGGGACCAAACAGAGCCAACCGTGGGTAAATTTAGCATTACCCACACCCAGAAGTGGGTTATTGCTATTATACCATGACATTATTTAAGAAAAGAAACTATTACTTTTCTTAAATAATGGCATAGTATAATGCCTGTTTACTGCCCTTCCGCAGATGTCTGGCATCCGCGGCAGTTCTGATGTGCGCAGTACATCAGAGCTGTGGGCAAAAGCAACGGAGAAAGCAAGATCTCCGTTGCTTTTTAATGTTCGCTATGTTAAATGAGTTTAACATAGCGAGACAGTTTTAAAATAAGCAACGGAGATGTCCGTTGCTTATTTTAAAACTGTCTCGCTATGTTAAACTCATTTAACATAGCCAAACACTAAAAATAAGCAACGGAGATCTTGCTTTCTCCATTGCTTTTAAAACACTGTCTCGCTATGTTAAATCGGTTTAACATAGCGAGACAGCTTTAAAATAAGCAACGGAGATCGCCGTTGCTTATTTTAAAGCTGTCTCGCTATGTTAAACCCATTTAACATAGCGAGACAGTGTTTTAAAAAAAAGAGTTATACTAATGGAAAAAAGTCCGGGCAACCGGACCTTTTTCCATTAGTATAACTCGATTTACAACGGGCATGCTGGCCAATCAGCGTGCACGTTTTGGGGGGGGTCATGGTATAATTAGTTTTATAGCATACAGAGAGTTTAAGGGTGCTTACATACTATACCACACTAATTATATGTTTAATACAACTAAGAACAATGGCATTCATTACCAAATAAGGATGTTGTATATGAGAATGGAGAGATATAAATTCAAAGTACTATTATTTGATGAATTTCTAATTCAGGAACGTTTTGTCAACAACAGCATCTTGTTTTTTTTTTTTTTTTTTTTGGTTTTGTTATGGTGCCTTTAATTAAATGATGTTTATAATATGCTATTAGATCTTATATCTTGCTTTACATTTGGGTTGCTGAAAGGCACACATTTATTACATAACATAAGTGGTTAAATTTTGTATATTTATTGATTATCTGTGTATCTCTGCTATTTTCTTTATATAATGCTGGAATTTTTCCTCTATTCCCCACAAGATCTTTGCTGAGCTGTCTGTTTTAGAATTCAGTTCCCACACTGTACACTTTGTTTTGGAGGGCATCCTAGATGTGTTCTTGCTATTTTGTAAAATCCTGAGCTAAAACTACATTCCCAGCTGCATATTTGTACAGCTGTGGAAGACCTTTCAAATGTATTTCTTATATTTAGGGGTGGACAAGCATAATATTTATTTCCAGCTAGCAAATCCTCATGTGTGAATGAACTTCCTGCTACACATGATAAACAGAGACTTTTCTAGTACATGCAGTTATGAAATGCTCAGAACAGCTTGTCTAATTTCTTAACAATAATGCTAAATGTACAAATTTAAAAATAATTAGTAACAGCAGCAAAAAATCATGTATTTGTAACCATGTTGTTTGTGGTACTGTAGAGAAAAAAAATGTTCTGTCTAGTATATTTTAACTGTATTGTTGTTTAAAATAGGCTTGCTGACTTCCCGTACTTAAACAGAATCTGTAGAATAGATGGATATAAGAGAAATCTGTAGGCAAGGTAGGGAGGTTCTGGGGGGGGGGTGTCTTGAATGCTGTTAGTGATAATAAATGCAATTGCTTTTGAGATGAAGGATGACATTACAAAATACCACCCTGTTTGTTATTCACAATTTATAATTCTGTCTTTGCCTTTTTGAAAGCTGAAGTACCAAGGTGGTGTGCAGTTATCTAGCATGTTATTTTAGTCTGTTTATATTTTGTTTTTATCAGTGTAAGAAGCTCAGTAACATTTAGAACTATCTTTGATTAAAGAATTTTTTCCCCAACCTGAACATGTTCCTATAATTGCATTATGTCTCTGGATATTTAATTTCTCCATGTATCATAACATAAAACTCAAATTACATTGTATCACTTTTTTTTTAATATTATTGTTCCTTGTTATGTTGACTTGTCATTGTTGAGTTTAGCGATTAGTTAGATTTTTTGGACTCATTTTGTTCTGTTGCTACTTTCATTGCATTTCTATCACTTGCATGTTGTCTTACAGCCTCTCTTCAATGCAAACAACAAAATAACAAAAAACACTATTATATATGTACATATATATATATATATATATATATATATATATATATATATATATATATATATATGGGTCTACTTCATTTGCTCGAAATACTATTTGACCTAAACCCATCTGATTGAAATTTCATTTGATTGAAAACCAGTATTTAAGGCATAAATCTGGGATATTTCCCCCTTCCCAATGTCATGCGACCTTGGAGTTGGTATATATAGTTGGGGGGGGCTGCATCCCCCCACATTGGGGGTGGGGTGGGGGGCAAACCCCCCTACCTAGTTTCCTTTAAAAGTAGAACATAACACAAAAAGTACAGATTTTAAATTAAAATAGATGGGGGGTTTTGCCCCCCCCCAAATCTCCCAATGTGGGGGATGCACCCCCCACACCCTCTCTAACTATATGCACCAACTCCAAGGTTGCATGATATTGGGGAGGGGGACAAATCCCAGATTTATGCCTTGAATACTGGTTTGCGATCAAATGAAATTGCGATAAAATGGGTTTAGGTCAAATGGTCTTTCGATCAAATGAAGTAGAATCATATATATATTACTGTTACATACATGAGTAAGATAGTGCAGGAAGGTGAATCATGTCTGCTAACCCTAAACTTAACCCTAACCCTACCCTACCCTGTCCTTAACCCTAACCCTAATCCTACACATTATGTTACTGAACCCCCCCCCCCCACAATACCACTACACAAGACAAAAGACAACAGAATACAGACAACACAAACCATGTCTAATGCTGACTCTATCCCCTTTTCTAACCCTTATTTTAACTCTGATGTGTAAGCACAACTGCTGTAACACAGTCTTGCACATCATCACAACCACAACTTTTTAAAATTTAAACATTCATTTTCTTGCACACTCCTATTCCCCTGCACTATATAAAACTACATTCAACCAAATACGATTCACTCAAATGAGCATTCACTCATCTGTGCATTCTACCTTTCTACTGAATGTGATTCCACAGTTTGAGTTATAACCACATATTATGGTTTTATTTATTTATATCAGTACATTTACCTGGTTAACAAATGTAAAATAAAAATAAAAAACAATATAACATGCAAGTTTGACCTAAGTCAGAGCATACTGGAAAAGTAAATTGTCTGGCTGTTCTCAGGTCAGGTAATCATTCTGCTTATATAGAAATAATGTTGAGCAATGCTGTGTCCAGCAGGCATTTGATATACATACACATACATATACATGACCACACACACACACACACACACACACACACACACACACACACACACACACACACACACACACACACACACACACACACACACACACACACACACACACACAAACTAACAAAACTCACCCTCTGTTTTGGAAACACCAAGTTGATAAAGTGGTAGTCTCTGGTACTCATGCAAAATTACATCATGCCTCTTCCCTTGTGGAGTGTAGAACCATCAATCAAGGAGAATATTATACCAATAACCTAGAGCTAGGTGTGGGTAATGCTGGATTTATGCACGGTTGGTATGGTTTGGCCTCAAGAGTGAAGCCCAAGTGACCAAACAAAGCCAACTATGGTTAAGTCAGCATTACTCACACTCAGCCATGGGTTATTGCTATTACACAATGACATTAGCGCCATGGTGTTCTTCTGCTTTCATTTTCTATCCTGGGGCTTTCTTGTTGGAGCCAGTACAACAAATGATAAAGAAAGAATGGTCCTTTGTCCCACTTTTATACATGGTTTTGTCCAGATTTCTTGCTCTGAGAGGTTGAGAAGTATGCTGCAAGATGTATATTGTTGAATTTGAATCTGACCTAAGCTAAAATCTGCACATCATAATAACCTTAAATAAATGTGCACAAGCCTGAGAGATGTTTTATGCTGGCTAATGCAGCTTGAAATACACAGGCAAACTGGGCTAGGTATACATACAAACATACAGAATGAAACTCTTGTGTACTGTAGACTGCAGTGTGAAAGCATATGCGTGCATTGTATGTATGGCAATGTGGATTTTATTTTACTCCTTTCACCTTAGCAGAAATGTTTATCTTAGTATACTTTATGTATGTTATGTATATATATCTTTGTTGGATCTTTTCTCCCTAGTCCTTACTGAGAAGGGGTTTTATTGCTCAGTCAGATTTTCCCAGGAATCAAATGCAATAAATAAATTTCCATATAGCAGCTAAGTAGTTTACTCATGTCTTGGAGAAGAATACAAATGCTAAACAGACCATGGACAGGGTACATGGCAGAGCTTGGTTGGAATCTTAACTGTCCAATGGAAAGGAAGGGCAAACTGCAATGTGTAGCTGACCATGCTATACTGTAAGTAGGCAATATGAGACAGAGAATAGTTGGAGTTTTTTAATCTGTCCATATAGGACAAGTGTTTATGGCCTACGATCCTCTTTGTGAGGCTTTCTAGTTGCTTTATGTTCCCTATCTTCTGCCTGCTCCTTTTGCACTGCCTTCTCAGTTCTGCAAGAAATAGCTTCTTCATCAGGGATAATTGTAAACTGCTTTATTGATGCTTAACCCCATCTGTACTGGTTAGCACTGACTATTAAGCTAGTCCCAGTAATGCTGGCATAACAAGGAATGTGTGCCTATTTTAGATGATGTTGGGCCAATTAAGTGATATCATCTTGAAAGTCATCCACAGTAAGTGTATGCCAGTGAGGTGAGATAATTAGGTTTGTTTGGAGATGTGCTGGGGAAGGGATACTGGGTATATTGGGAAAAGTATGATAAGGATGAAGCTGCCAGCCTGGTAAGAGAAAAAGGAAGGCCTAAGATAAAGTTTATGGATGTGGTGAGAGAGGACATGCAGGTGTTTGGTGTGACAAAGCAAGATGCAAAGGACAGGAAGAAGATGAAATGTTATCCGCTGTGGCAACCCCTAACATGAACAGCCGAAAGAAAAGACTACAAGCACTTATATGGAACCAGGTGGGATTACGTGAGTAGTGTTTGATTGAGAAACCTTAAAACTGTCCCTTTTGAGTTGCCATGAAAAAGGGGGGGGGGTCCAATATGAACTGATGTATTCCAGACCACAGCTTCTCATCAGGTGCAGAAACCGAGTACGAAGTACTGTTTTCAGCATACCACAGAGGTTAAGTCTTCAACCTGTATATACATGTAACAATGTGTGCTGTGTAGACTATTTAGCATGTGCCATAGTGACTTGAGCATTTATTTTATGTAAATTAGTACGCATGTCCAGCATTGATCCCACTGAGCCATAGCCCCACCCTGTTTAGTTGGCCACACCCCTTCCCATTGGCCCCACCCATTCAGCTGTCTCCTGCAGCCCCCCTTTGATTAGAAGTCACCAGCCACCACTGGCTCTGCCGATATATCCTTGCAAACATTTAACTGCTACTACAGTTGTACGGGAACACTGGTGTGTTGGGGGTAGTGGACTTTGGCATTGACAGTGGTGCATCTGTTCTATGACCCAGCTATTTCATATTCCCCTTGCATACTGTGTGGGTTTTCCAGCTCTTTGACCTCATGCATATTATGGGGTACCCAGTATTGAACAGAGTTACTGTTGTCCCAAGTAGCTGTTAGTTTTCTGCAAGTAGCCCAACAACCTACTCTATTCCCTTAGATACATGCAGCAGGACAATACATATGCTACCATAGTCTGCTACATCGTACATTTGTAGTAAAGTACAGCAGCTTACTTTGTGGATGCAGCAGTTGAGAGACCTGTGTTTCAGGTCTGACTCTGTCTGATGCACACAATACACAGCCAATACATGCTAAGGTAGAGGTTATGTGGTGTGACTGGCATCCTTTTTACTATGTATACAAGTCAGTGTAAGGTGTCAGTCCCTAGGACCCTAGGTTGTCAGTGCATGTGCTATGCATTGCCTCTTTGCCAAGGCCAGGACATACTGGGCATGCCTTCATCTGCCTACAGGGACAGGCTCAGGGTGTTCCTCCTCTGAAACCTCCTGTGCCTGTGCCTGTGACTGTGGGTACCTAAACACTAGTGGCGGCTGTGTGTCTCTTCCCTGTGATGGTCCTGCCTAAGCTGTTTCTGTAGGATCATATTGTGTAGTATGGCACATACTGTGAACATTTGTGCACATGTTACTGCAGAGTACAGCAGGGCTACACCTGATATATTGAGGCAGCGGAACTGTGACTTCAGCAGCCCAAACACATGCTCTACGATGTTCATAGTTTGTGCGCGTGCCTCATTATGGCATTCTTCACTAGGTGTGTGTGCATTTCTGATGGGTGTCATCATCTATGTTTCCAGTGCAAACCCAGCATCCGCCAGTAGATGGGCATAAGGGATGACCCCCCAGCAAATGTCTGGTACAGCTGAGATGCATACCAGATATGAGAGTTGTGATAGCTGCCAGGGCTGGCAGTATACACACTCATAATAATGTCCTAGGCATTGCACATGAACTAGCAGTTGATGGAGTGATACCCCTTGTGGTTGATGTAGACTCTACAGTCATCACCGGGTGGTGCTTTGATGTGTACATGAGTGCCGTCTATGGCACCCAGCACCTCAGGGTACTGTGCTACATGGTGGAAGAGGTGCATACTGCTGGCCCTCTCCTCATGGGTGCAGGGTTTGCATGGCATCCAGGAACTGGTGGAGTACCCTGGATGCAGATTGCTGTGAAACCCACATTATGCCCCCAGTTGGTCTTTGAAAAGTACCTGTAGCTAATATTCTAAAGGCTACACATATCTTTTTTTCCACTGGGATGGGTTCCCCTCTATTGGCTCTGGGTCCAAGTTGTGGGTGGCAAAGCTCGGTGAGTTCTTGTACTATGTCCCTGTCCACCCTATAGCACTCTACAATCTCCAGTTCATGTAGCCCCTGGAAGATTACCCTGGGCCTGAACACTCTTCTCCTTCTCAGTCTAGGCCTATTGTCAGCAGCACCATTAGCACTGCCCTCAGCCTCTAGCACATACAGATGTAGTAGAGCAGCAGCCCCTAGCATTCTGTCAGTTAAAATTTGCAAGTGTGTACTCCAATGGTGTAGAGTATGTGGGAAAATCAGATTGCAGGGTGCATGCATACTTTATAGTTGTGTGCTACAGATGCAGCCTGTGTGATTGGCTAATAATGATGTATTCCACCTGTCAGGTATATCACTGAAAGGCTTGAATGGCCCAGTGTCTGTGGAACAGGGCTTAGCAGTACTTTATACATGATTGGCTTTCCTAGGCTATTATCTTTTTTTTATTAAAGACCTTCACTGCTAAGCATTGCAGCAAGGTGCCCAAACCCACACTGCAAGTAAAAACACTGCTCAGCAGTCTGGACACACCCCATGCACGGGCACACTCAGAATAGCTTAAACCAGCTAAAACATGCGCCACATTGCAAAAATGGGTGCTGCTCAGCTGCAATCCACTTAAACATAATGTGACACACTCTCTTTTGATGTTAGCTACCTCTTCTGTGGACACCAACACAGTTCAGGGGCTACACCAGTTTTATCTGATGACACAGTAGCCCATTTTTGCAATTCAGTATCCCCAGCTCATTTGCATACTGATCCATGCGCACAACCTGGATACTTCACTATTCCAGGACCTGCCTCCTTAGCAAACACTGAAATCTACCATTGCACATACTGCTTGCAGGGCCCTATAATGCATTATTCACACATATGTCTTGTTTTGGGATTTTATAATTTTTAATTTTTTTTTTTTTTTTTTTGCAAAACAGCATTTTTGTGAGCTGTTGTGCATCACAGAAACATAATATTGCTGTTAAAAATATATTATTTTTTTTATTTTGTATTATTTTTACACATACAGGGCATGGTTTTGAACATATCTGTCCCTAATATGCAATCCCTGACCTTCTAAAAGGGTTTTACATGCCCTGTTCAATTTTTGATTTCTTTGAAACGGTAATTTTCCATGTACACTTCAGACACCTACACAGGGCCTGCACAACTGCATATCTGCTTGCTGAATTGCTCCAGCACCCTCATTTGACCTCATTTGCATGAAATTCACCTCCTTATGAGGTGATTTGCATTCCTCGGACACTTCTGTGTCCACACACTTGTGCATGCTCCTCTGCTTTATTTACTGGATTGCATAGCTCATGATTTCTGTGTTAGGGATGTGGCACTATGCCTACATGGAAAATCACTCTGTATAGGCATTACTGAACTCCCCCCGTATTCTTTACAGTTGTGGTTTATTATTTATTTGTATGAATTTATATTTGTTTACCAGGTTGGTCATGCTGAGCCAAAAGGACCCTTTACATTGAAGATCCAGGAAAAAAAGCTCCACATAAGTAGGTGGGAGGATGGCCTAATGGGTAAGGTGTTTGACTTACAAACACAAGGTGCAGGGTTTGAGTCTCACAAGAGATAATTGGTAAGGCTTAAAATGTCTCACAAGGGCAGTTAGCTTAGTACTAGTCTCTGAACCTATAATATAAAAATGGGAATACAGAAGCATTGTTTAAAGGACATCACAAAATAACAATGTCAATAGCACTCTGTATAGGTATTACTGAACTCCCCCCATATTCTTTACAGTTGTGGTTTATTATTTATTTGTATGAATTTATATTTGTTTACCAGGTTGGTCATGCTGAGCCAAAAGGACCCTTTACATTGAAGATCCAGGAAAAAAAGCTCCACATAGGTAGGTGGGAGGGTGGCCTAATGGGTAAGGTGTTTGACTTACAAACACAAGGTGCAGAGTTTGAGTCGCACAAGAGATAATTGGTAAAGCTTAAAATGTCTTACAAGGGCAGTTAGCTTAGTACTAATCTATGAACCTATAAACCTATAATATAAAAATGGGAGTACAGAAGCATTGTTTAAAGGACATCACAAAATAACAATAGCAATACATCTTGATTAATTACAAAATATTGAAGTTACATATAATGACTGTTTACAAAACATTAAAAATATACAAAACCAAAGGCAATGGGAAATAAAATCACAACAGCACATCAAGAAAATCATGTCTATAAAGATAGCTGGCTCAATCAATTCCCTATGCCCATACTATGAACCAGCACCCCAGAACCTCAGCTGAAAAAAAGAAACACTTTTGTGTATTAATCTGATCACTACAAACCCCTCCCCAGCTGTTAACATTAACAGAAAGCTGTTCTTTTTTTGGCATATAATCCGGGTGGGCAGATGCATGACACAGCCTTTTCCCTCCTGTCCCAGCCATTCATGTCCAGATTCTGTGCCCTGACTATGTAAAAACAATCCATACCTTTTACAGCATGATACATTTCTTTGAAGTACTTGGTGTAATAGATTGTACTCATGTTGCAATTAGAGCCCCATCTGGGGTGAATGGTTTAGCAATAAGAAGGGCCTACCATTCTGTTAACTACCAAATAGTGTGTGATTCATGGGAGTACATTACCAAAGTGTCTGTCCATGATCCTTGCAGTGCACACAGTTCCCATATGTGACAGAATAGCTTACTCTGCCACCTATTCCTGCATGGTAGGATTTCCACTGCTCATCCTGCTGGTAAGTGGAAAATATTTTTTTGCTTTTTTCTATTTTTTAAGTAGTTATTTATGGTAAAATGAATTGTTGAGTAGTAAACCACCTGTTTATGTTTTGTCCCTCCCCTTTATCTCTCTCTCTCTGTCTGGCTCTTTTTTTTTGTCTTTCAGATGACGCTGGATATCCATGAGAACAATGTCTCATGGCACAACTGAAAAATCCAGGAGGAGCTGCAGAAGATTCCTATAGTATAACACTGTCTTAGATCTGTATTGTCATCAAGATTGTCTTTGGCATCCTGAAAAGTCATTCAAAGTGCTTGGATGCTTCTGAGGGTGCCCTTCACTATGACCCAGCTTCTGCATAAGATTTTTTACTGCATGATGCATTCTGCCCAGCATGATTATGTATCAGTCAGGCATCATATAAGTAATCACAATTTTTATCTGTTTTGCACAGTAAACTCAAGGAAGGTGGTTTACTTAAATATGAATGTACTGAATGTCCTCAGGTGGTTCAGTTAGTAAAAACTGCCAATTCAGTGTTTAACATGAGTTCATACCTTGCATTTGAATGAAAATCTGACATATTATTCTTTATGCATGCAATGTTTTCTCAGTTAAATATGCCTATTGAGGTGCTGCAAATCAGATTATTTTATTTTGTCATGCACAATAATTTGTAGCCTCAGATGCAAAAATACCATCATTTGTGCAGTGGGGAGGGTGAAGTGACAACAGTGTTTATTTGCATGACAGGATACTCATCTTCATCTGTAATTTGCTCATTACTGTGTTTCCAAGAAAATGTGTGTATTACTACCTATATGTTGTACATAGCTGCCAGCTATAAGAATGGTAATGCACAGAGCATTGGTGTTAATGGCATAATCATCATATGTAATGACAGATTTATTTCCACAATTCCATGAGGTTCTAAGCAGTACCATTATACCAAATAAATGCTTGCATTTTAAAAGTGTCTTAAGTATCTCTATCTCCACCTTTTTTAACAACTTATTAACTTTCAAGTTAAACATTGACCTGTGTTTGTGAAGGTCAAGTTGTAATTATCAGAAATGTCACACTTGATTCACAGTAAGTCAAGATCAAACATGATATACACATCTCCTAAAGATAGACTAGGTGATGTTTAAGTCATTTTGAAAAGGGCTGTTAAGAGAGCTGCATGATGAGTTAGTCCAATATCATGACCTATTTTTGCAGGTGATCCTGCGGGCACTCAGCTGACGGTACCAAGGGACCATGATTGTAACCTTGAATGAGAGGCTGCATTAGATGTACATGAATGCTGATGTGGTCTGCATGAAACCATTTGTGCTTGCTCCCTTTAATTAATTGCAGTACTTTCTTGAGAAACACTTGTAATGTGATCATGTATGCTCCCACATGACCAGACAGTACCACATCCTCTTCCCTTCCAAGAGTGACTCCTGTTTGAGTCTGGTAAGTCTTAACTAGTGCATGAATGGAGGTGCCCACAGATGTTTGGTGTGCCACCATACCACACATCAGTATGGTAATGGCTTTATCCCTATTAGCTGCCATTTCCAAGTAGTGCTGAAAAACCTCATGTATACTCTGGAGGACTCTGACCATTTCCAGCTGACTTTCTGTGGCTGCGCTCTGAGCCCTAACAATAGCACATTTGTTGCTAGGCAGCCAATGTTTTATGTGTTTCCTGGTGTTGCTGTAAAAAATTCTTTCACTCGTCACATCATTATAAAGGTGTTATAAAGGTGTCACTGATGAAACTGTTACATCTGAATGTTAGCCTTCATCCTGAGCACGTTCATCTGGGCTTGAAATTATGGTGTAGAAGTGCATGGGTTTTCTCCTTTTACAAGGGTGAGTGTAATTTCAGCATGTGCTTAACTTTGTGAAGCACTGTCACTTCCTGCAGAGTTATGAACATGTTGTGGGGTGGGAGGTCCTGTTATTATCATCATCATCTTCAACAGCTATTCTGCTGCTGATATCCTCCAAATGTATAGGAATAGTGAAACCTTTTGTTTCTGCTACCGTACATATAATAAACGATTTGAAAACTTTACTAATAAATAAATAGCATACACAAATGTATGCTTAATAAGTAGGTGTTGAGCAAACTTACCATGCACATTGTATTCATTGTCATTCTGACTGATTGGAGAAGGTTCGCCTATAAATAGTAATTGTCATGTGATTAATGTATCAGTCCATGCCAGAATTAAATTCTCTATGTAAATATATATTACTATTTTTAAACCAAACATCTTGAGTAGACATGTAGTACTGCTGTACGAGTTGGTAATGGCCAGTGTCTACACCAGCTCCAATAACATCAACGTCTGTGGCATAGTCATCTGCATGGATGGAGAAGAGGCATTCTTCAATTGGTGTTAAAGGAATAATTGCTGAAGACCCCCCCCCCCCACCCAGTACTAGAAAGGGCAATTGTATTCTACCTTGTTTTGCTTCTAGTTCATCCTGCCACATTATTTGCCCTCTTCTTGCATTGTGTAAATCTAGAGTTTCTTCTAAGAACTGCATTAATGTCTAGGACTACTTCATTCCAAGCTTTTGACCTCTCAGCTTGTTTGAGACACCTTTACAAAACAGACTTTACCATACATCTTAAGGGCTGCCATGAGGTTGCAGTTTTCCTCATGGCTGAAGTTGTCCTTTCTTTACTTTGATTCTTTATTCTGCATCATTACTGCCCATGAAATAATATGCCATAGTCATAAACACACGCAAAAAAAGTTGATGTAGTCATTAGTTTAAATGACATAAAAATGACAGCACACCTGTCTTCCTCCTAAAAGTTAGGTGACACAAACCCCATAATTATATATGCATGAAAAACCACAGTCCAGCCCAATAAAGTTGTGCTATAGTAATCTCTGCGGTATCATAAATACATTCACAAAAGTAAAGTGATCTGTTTAACATACTTATCCTTCCTGTAGCCCCACCACTGTTTTGTATTCATAATATTGTCATTTTTTATTCTTCAGTGACACTCAGATATCTCAAATTGTCAAGTCAACAAACATCCTTACCACCTCAGTATTTCACAATTAAATAACTGCATTCCTGACATGCATGCAGATACACTAAATGACACCAAAGTAAATGTTTTTTTCTCAGTAATCACTAATCATTTCTACTACTGCTGCTGCAATGATTTTCCATTTATAAATGGCAGCTTTACAGTAGTCACTAAAGCCATTTTAATATGCCCATCATATCAGTAACACAAAGATTTCTTGATTTGAACTCACAAATGTTATATCATTCTAAAGTGTACCATGTTAAATTACAATATTTCTATTATTTTTCTTACTTGACAAAATCCACAGTTTTGTAAGTCATTTGCCACCTAACGTAATGACAAGTTAACATGGTAGTTTTAAACTATTTTGAGTAAATCCAAGTCCATTTATGTGTTTTGCATTCACATTAGGCTGTTTTATGTTTAACTCTATGAACTGCAGTAATACGCAAATGTGTACGGCCACTTATGCACGTAAATCACTCTCGGCTACTTGTGAAAGTGATCTTCGCTTCATATAAAAGTGATGTGGATGGAGTCAGAGTCAGCAGCATTTCTCACCACTCCACAGTAAGCTGCAAGAATGTGCATATAGCTTCAGAGATGAGAAAAGCTGAATATATGTAGAAAAAAAATGTAGTCATATTCATGAGAGTTTGCACAACTAAGAAGTATAATCTTGGCCCATCTAACATCATCTGGCACACCTTATCACCTCAAACCACTCAACATTTAATAAAAGTTGTTAGTCACTCATATACAAATATTTATTTCTGCAAATCCCCAGAAAAAAAGAACTAGTAATAATAATACTAATAATAATAATAATAATAATAATAATAATAATAATAATAATAATAATAATAAATCTACTCCATGAATAAATGACATCTAAGTAAAATACTCCAGGAACTGTATGTAATATAAACAAAAATAATGATTGCATACTGTTTTTTATCCAGCATATAAATTAAAGGTGAATGTACTCCTTTAAAAAAAATCATGTTTGTGACAAATAATTTTAAGCAAACTTGCCAATAGTAGCATTGCCTGGTTTAATGCCCATGCTTGTTAATTGTCTTTGGTTAAGGTGATGCCTCACCCCAGACAGAGTGGTTCTCAACCTGTGAACCACAGCTCTGTTCATCCTTTCTTCATTCTGGTTCTGGCACTTTGAATTATGACAACACCTGCGAAGGCATGAGGCTGCGATCCAATCTGGTTGTATAAGGAGACCAAAATTATGGTCTACCTTCTTAATAAGTCAGGCCTGGATAACATCCAGGTATGCATTCCTTGTTCTGAATGGAAAATATAGACATCTGGCAGGAGTTGGGAGTGCACCTTTCATCCCTTACAGGGATCACATGCTTTGGTCATAGGTGTCACCACAGTTACGCTGACCTACAGAAAGGGGGCAGAGTTTCACAGAAAAATACATTTCAAAATGCTAATGGAAACTCTGTCTTGACAATTTCAGAAAGGATATAAATAATTCCACCATAGAAAACACACATAATAGTTACCACTATTGTAAGTAATACTGCTGTTGCAATGCATGCAAAATAAATAAATAAAGAACACTTAAAAAGTGTGAGAAATCACTTTAATAAAAACGTGCAAACCAGCATTTCAAATTGTAGAAAAAAACCAGTAAGCAGATTAAACAGTAGAGTCAGCAATATTGCCAATGTTGTGAAACTCCCAGTCTGTGCTCTTAATAAGCATATTTTATCATTCTAAGTAACACTTCCTCTTTTAATTGTAAAAAGCAAGTCGTGCAAAACCACATAGTTAAAGCTGTAGTCCATTTAAGTAGTCCGGCTGAATGAACAGTGCATTTCCCAGTTCTGCATGTGTAGGAAAATTTCCAGTTTTGTCTCCTTAGTAATTACATTTATGTACTTTGCAGAGAACTAGCCTTCTTGTTAAAATAGAATAAAGCATATGAGGCAGAACCGCATCGATAAAGCAGACATCTGTCTAAATAATGCAGGTCGCAGTTCTGTATGTTTACTAACAATCTCAAGTTTATCTGCTTAATCAACACATTTTAATTGTTTTAAACACAGCAAGTTTCTTGCTAAAATTATGGAAAGCAAACAATGCACAGCTGCACAAGTAAAGTAATCATCAGATTAACTACTAGAGCCACAGTCCTGTGTGTGTAATAAAATATCATACTTAACTGACTAATCAACATATTCTAATTACTTTAAACACAATCTGCCTTTTTGTTACCTAGTAGAAAGCAAAACGTAAAGGTCTGCATAAGTAAAATCAGTAATCTAATTAAATAATTCAGGCTACATTCCTGTCAGTGCATGAAAATGTTTCATTTGCTACGTAATAAACACATTTTAATGAATTTTAAACATGGACAGCCTTCTGATTAAATCAGTTGAAAGCAAAATGGGTATTGCTGTAAATATAAAAGAGCCATCTGATCAAACAGTACAGGTTATAGTCCTGCATATATTGAGAAATTTACTTCTTGTTTAAATGGCAAATTTTATTGCATTACACACTGCCAGTGTTGTAGAAAAATTCATCACAATTAAAATTTGAAAACTAGTTTATAAACTTATTTAACTAAAATGCTCCTTTTTTTCTTTTCTTTATTTCATTGAAACAAAATTTACATTATTTAAAAGCCAAATATTCTTTTTTAGTCATAAAAATATAATGACTGTACAACTGCATAACTCACACGAAGGGTTCAAAACCTGCAGGGTTGTTGGCCAGAGTCCTTGCATTCAAGGCTAGTAATTATATTTTGTGCTCTTTCCTTATAATACACATTGAGGATGGTTGTCCAGGAAACCAGGAGTTCCACTCTTCTGCTATTCTTGCCACAGGCTTGAAGGTATTTAAGCAGTGCACTATTATTGTACTACATGTTACAGGTGTTTGCTTAACAGCACAGTGACTGAGTTGTCCAAAATCTTTAAGAAAGTTCTTCATTGATTTCATTTCTTCTGATATGTTTGCACATGTTCACCTTCACAATCTTGCACGACAGTTACGCAAACCTTGTAAGGTGAAATGTCACAGTTCCAAGGTTTCGTAACGTCTTTCACATCCATAACAGCGAATGCTAGTGTGCATTCGTTGTTGTTGGTTTGATGTTTAGATTAGAGATCGTACTACACTGTGGATCAGGAAATTTACCCTTTTCCTCACTGTAGTGCAATCTCGGAGTTTGTATATATAAATAGGAGTGGGTGTGGGGGTGCAGCTTTTGCCCCCCTGCAAAACCTTAGCAGGAAATCACAAGAACACCTGGCAAATTGGGTAATGTTGATAATGTTGACTGTTGACTTATTGAAATTACCACATTCAGTGTTTTGATCAGTCGATGTTTGGATTTTACGATTTTTTTTTCATGTAAGTAAACACTCACACAGGTGTGTTGTGAGATTGTGAAGGTAAACCATCTGCATCATTATATTCAGGAATATCATCAACACACTTGTCAAAATACAACCTACTTCATTATTTGTACCCCTAAGGTCTCTGTACCTTAGTAACAATACTAGTACTTCTATCATGTGGATCTGCCTCACCTGGCCCACAGTCCTAACCCCTTTTCCAGTGGGTTTGCTTTAACCATTTCCAACCTATGTCCCAACAGTCATCCATATCTTTTGCCCTGGAAAATGTTCATACAGGTTGCCAAGGTGCTGTAAAACAAGAAGGGCACATGATAAATTGTTACTTCTGAAGCTGTAGTCTGACAAACACCATACAACACTGAAGCAATCACAATTATTTTATGCTTCCACTGCATAATAGTAAGGTACAAAGTAAAGATAATACTCACAGGATATCACTTTCAGGTTTATGACAAGTATTTAAGACACTGTTAATAACTGACTCACATTTGACATACTATCAAGTGCTTCTTCTGTTCGCTTGCATTTTCACAGCTAGCAAAAATGTACATGTTTGGAATTATCTTTCTTTGCTTTGGATTTCTGAAGCTTTATTCTTTATATGCTGACATATATTTAGCCATTTATCAGGACCGAACACTTTCAAAATGGCTGCTTATTTTGGTGGAATTCAAATATTGTTCTTATTTCCTTAAACATGTGACTAAAAATTTAGGAAATCAATTCTGACTGATAGTGCAGAGGATTAAGGCAATGAGCTACTTCCTATAGTCTAAGGTTTACTTCCCATAACCTCTATTTGCTTGCTCATGACTGACTGACAGCCACTTAACTAGTTGTTGTTCCCTAGTATTTGTGAAACTGGGCTAAGTTCCACAATGGTTTCCTGCACTAAATGCGTAGTAAGTACTACAATCAGAAGAATGGTTGTTTTTTTTTCCCCTTACACAAACTGCTTTGAAGTCTTACGTAACCATAACAAGAATGACCACAGATGAAGCTGCATTACTGTATTTCAAATAACTCTTTGTGTTTTTTTCAGAAAAATACCTCTGTTTGCCTACACAGACTGGGATAAACACTTTATGCATTGCATGATTACCACATAGAAGTATACAATGATAAATGAACATTTCATAATTTTTGATCATTGTTTGAAAGTTACCACTTCCAAATTTAAATGTTTGAATATTTTAGAAATGGAAATTTCTAACTGTAACAGCTGCTAGGAGAGTAGATGCATATATGTACAAAAAAGTATCCAAGAAGACAAAATACAGCTGCTGTTAATAATGGATATAGGCTTTACCACCACATTACGGGCTAAAAACAAAATAGATATGACCTGCCATGCAAAGTCAGATATACAGATTGTCTTGAAGCTATCTGAGTTGGATTAATTTAGAGTGCAACACTCAGTCACAAGTAATTCAAATATTTTTGATTCTGATGCTAGTGTGTAGCACACTTATGTAGGTAAAATATATTTGCTTTTAGTACTCCACAAGATGGAACTTGGTTTCTGAAACATTTAGTGTTCACTTTAGAAAAATCTTATTGAACTTGTTAGATGGCATTTTTGTCAAACTTAGTAAAATGATAAAGCATTTGCTGTTTAGTTTCTATGGCAGATGGTTTGCATGGCAATCTGTGTGCTACTTGAATTTACCATCTGTTAAGTTTCCCCTTCCTATGGTTCCACAGTCTCTTTAGCAATAACCCTTTAGAACAGATTTCTTCACCATGTGGTTTTCAATGTGTACCCTTCAATTCAATCCTGTTCCTGAGTAACATATGTCTTCCCTACACTGCCCTGGAGTTCAAATAAGTACTGATGCCGTTATGTATTAACAAAATATGTTTGATTCCATTCACACGCATGCCAACATTTTGTTTTTTTTTTTTTGTTGTTGGTTTTGAGGTCTGCTTTATTATAAAACTAGAATTGTATTCTATTACTCTTTTGAAAAGCTTCCTCTGACTGTGTGATAATCATTTTATACCCACATAAAATAATCCTGAAAAAGTAGCTAGTAGAATATGTAGACTCTTGTCACTCAATGAAAAGTAGTCTAAAAATAAGGAGGAGAAAAATTAAGTATTTTGCTGTTTAATATCTAGACTGCATTATATATCAATTAATAAATATCTTATCTTGTATATATATATATATATATATATATATATATATATATATATATATATATACATATGCACATTGTACTGCTCGCTTAAAGAATAATACTAGTCTATATAGAATAATAGTATAACACAAACAACTAGGTACTTCTGCAACTATACCTACTGAAATATATTTGTTGAGACTTACAGAATAATCTCTTCAAAACTGAAAACAGCAGTTTTTACAGTATGAATAAAATGTCGGTTGCAAAGCAGTTCTTCACAAAAAAAAATCTGTTTACTACAACTGCTTCAAATTCTTTATGATAGCCTTGAAAGTTATTTCATATTGTTATGTCTGTTTAGATGAATGTTGTTAGAACAAGCAACATATTTATCACTGGAACATAAATTAGTGATATACCTAATGATTTTTTGAGGGGAACTTAATCTTTGGAATTAAATATGATGATGAAGCCATTATTACTTCTGTCAGTCAGCATGGCTTTCCTGCAAGTTGACTTAAATGGATACACAACTTAGATTATAAACTGGTTTGAAAAAGTGATACTTATATTACATTTTCTAGGGCTAAACACTGAAATGTGGCATAACTGTAGCTGGAATTCATAGATGGATAGCATATTGCACTGTGCAAATTAGCACTCCTAGCAGACATGGGTAGGGTGTGGGTCAATCAAAGACACAGACTGTGACAGTACAATTGCCAAAACAACTCACTTTGCAGCATACGTCAATGAATGTGAAATGACAAATAAACGAGGCACCCAATACAAATGAGTGGCATGGAATATGCAAATGAAGAAACTGAGAATGATGGAGTGATTCAGAAACGTATAAACCAACAGGACTCCATTACAATACATATGCATGTATGATTTTCTGGCAAAACAAGAGCTACAGGAGCTATGCTATGCTATGAATAGCAGTGACTGTAGAGTAGCAGCATGGTTTCAGATTAGACCTCAGAGCTAGTTGCCATATCGTCACCACCAACCACAGGAAGTGCAGACATCACCTGATATATCACATACTCACAAACAAAAGACAGTGCATTGCTTCCAAGTAGGCAGTAGTACATAAGGGGCTTAATTAAACTATATCACTGACAAACGGCATCAAGAGGAATGCATGACATGCTTATTCATGTGAATAAACCCATTCTTTGATATAATGCTACAGCACTGGGAAGAGCATACCTTGTTCCTCTCAACAGCAGAAGAATAGAAGTAAGATCATGCAGATGTTTTATGGCATATCCCATTTCCCTGAGGTATTGGAAGCAATAGACTGCATGTGTGTTGCTATCAAAGACACAAACGGTCCATTGGGCCAGTGCCTGCAATACAGCAATAGGAATTGCTTCCACTTCCTGAACTTTGCTCTGGAATGCCCCGGCCATTATTTCTAATTTGTCCATTCAATAACAGACAGTTCAGCTGAATCACTTATATGGCACATGCACACACAAAGTATACTGACAAATCCTGCAAGGGTTTCTCACAGAATCTGCTATCTGGTACCTGCACAGACATGATGGATAGATGGGTATATAAGCACAGGTAACATATAAACAGTCTGTATATAATATGTTTTCTGCTGTGTTTTGCATGCTGTGCTGGATGGCCCCAAAACATAATGACCAGACCATGCAGGATGTGGTCAGTAATAACACAGCCCATGTGGAAACATGAAATGTAATGCAGCATTTATTTGGACTACTGAACGGATGCGTCCAATGAGTACACCTCTCAGAAGGTAAACTACTGTATTGTTTACACATACACAGTAAAATCTTTGCTGTGTATTTCAACCTGCTCAACAAGGCATTTTAAAAGCAATTGTAGTAGCAGGTGAACATCATGGCAACGCCTTCCATTCCAGTAATACTATTATCAGGAGGGCAGGGTGCATAGTCATAGAAGGAGCATGAACAGCGATTCCATGATCGAGGAACATATGGACACAATACAGTGTAGTACTGGAAAATGCCATGTCAAAGACAGCATAGAATAAAATCTTGTTGTATGACACAAAAGCAGTGTAGGGCAGTGCATGGACTGGCCACATTGTGCATTAGTCATCACCATACCCACATAATGTTATAGGTTAGTCAGGGCAAATTTTTCATTTTCACAAATCTAGGGTTATATAGTGACTGATGATTGCAATGCCATACTATTTGGTAGGGTCACAGGACATAAATGTGGTAGCCATGTAGTCTGAGAATCAGGGATCACATACTCCCAAGGAAGACTTAAAGCTGGCAAGATGAGACTTGGCAGTGCTGGTTGTGTTGGCTTGCACTGCTGGGACTGAATGCAATCCATGCCAGGGAAATGGTACAAATATAGGACAATTAGATTTGTATCCACACAGGATGTCTCTTGTTTTCAATCTGATGAGTATCATTACCCATGTGCAAGATGATGTCCATGAGCAGGGTGGTAGACTGTTTGCCCATGGCAACAATGAAGGGGTAGAACTATGGTATTGCTGTTGAAGTATCCCACATGTTGTACTATATAAACACCTTTTTCTAGGACCTAGATAATGCCCAAGACTGGAAGTGGCAGGCTGTGTGCCCACAGGCAACAGTGATGCTGTCTCAGAAATGGTCTGTGTAGTGGATCTTGGGATGATCTGTGTTTAATATTCTCTCGTCCATACCATGGCGATGTTCTGCATGACCTTTGCAGACAGAACAGGTTGAGGTTGCAACCTGCCATATAGTAGCATCTATGCATATAAAATTGTCATTAATGTCCTTAATGGTACCGTGTGCTGCTTGTCTGTTTGCTACATGTCATGATGCAGCAATATACCCATCACTCCGCAAGCCACAATGCTGTGAATAGCAGCCATCCCTACCAGCATCAATGATTTGTTCATTCGCTCATTGATTCCAAGTATTATAGCTATATCAGGGCCAGCCATGGAGTTGTGCTCTTGCTACATCCTCCCATATCTGTCTCTAATAATGGATATTCCTGCATCATTTTTGGTGGGTGTGAAAGTTGCGTTGTGAGCTGGAAAACAGGTGGAGGTCATGAAAGAACTCTCTGGTACAGGATGCCTGGAATGTTCTGGTGAAGCTGTGAACTTAGCCTGTACCTTTGCATGGAGCTTTTGCAATGGTGGATATAGTAACACTTGTCCCTCTAGTGCTGCATCCAGTGCCTTTGTATCACTTGATCATGCCACATGCATATTGCTGACATTGTTAACAATAGGTGCCCTACTGATATCAACCAGATGCTGTCAGTGTTAGGCCATGAACATACACCACTCAAATCCCTTGTAGCATGCATATTGGTGCTCATGAAATTTGCTCTTATAAGCTGCATTAACAGACATATCTTGTATTGTAGGTTGTTGCAGTTGCAAACCAGTAGTCCCTAGGACAGATATGAAGGTGAAACGTAGTCCTTCACTTCGAACATGTAGTGGAGTATGCCTTAGTTTACCATAAGGGATATCACTAACATGGTTCTTCTCCTACTGAGAGTGGTGTGGTTGTTAGAAGTCTAGCTCACAATTACAAACACACTAAATTATAAAGTTCTGCTCTCCCTGCCTGTGAATGACAATAAAATCTCCTTAAATTCATTGATACACTTTTGTTTTGGTGCTCATCCCCATGTAGTAGACCTGTCTACAGATATAATGCCCCCCCGCTCTTCCTTTGCATGAAGTATAACATCAGTAGCCTTTCACTATACCTGCTGTAGGGCTCTTTTATGCCTACCTTCAGCATTCACAGCTTGCACTGGTACCTGCCCAAACTGGTCCTGATGATGCTTTCTGTGGCACTTTTGTTCAGACAACACACTCGTGTATGTACAGAGCCTGCAGTAGCACTTCAGTCTATTGGCCAGTGATTTTTTCAGTGCATCCCTGTCTTGGGTGGTCATGCCAGTTCTTGTACACATGTGGATTGAACATGTCAGATAGTGGGTGCTTGGCTGTATGCTGTGAGATGCAGATACCCTTGGTCATCATAGCTCTGATGCACCAGGCTATAAGCTATATTTAGAGATATGGACAGTTACCCTCCACACACACACACACACACACACACACACACACACACACACACACACACACACACACACACACACACACACACACACACACACACACTTCTTTACTGTAGACATGTTACAGATATGACCCAGTAGGCCCATACATCATACAGCTTGTCTTTCCCACAGCTTTGTATTTATGAACTCTCCTAGCCATATACAGACAGCACAATGCCATGCCAGTGTTACATGTTCCCAGTTACATATATATCACAGCATTTCCCCACTTTCACTGGCATCCACAACAATTACTTGTTATTACTGAGGTACTTTGCCACTGAGGACTATTTTTAACTCTTGGAAGCTCCTCATCTTCATAGGCTTTACTGAAATGTCTTAATTTCAGTGTAACATCACTGAAATTGGTGTTGCACAAAATGGAATCAACACTTTATAATATATCATTATTGTGTTAACTAAAGCCAGTTAACATGAATGCTATGCTAATGATGTCCCTTAATGAGACTGTGCATGGCTAACTGCCACTGCACACCACATTATCCATACAATTTACTGGGAGCTATGCATGGCATGGTGATCTCTTAGCATGTGACCTACAAACTCATGTATAAGATATGTGTATAACCTACAGCCATGCCATAACTTGCAGTGCAATGCAACTTTTCAGGAAATTTGATTCAGAAACATGCACCCTTACACACAGGGGTAGCATTTTGCTTCTCAAATGGATTTGATTGACTGGCATTAACTACTTAAGGCAATGGGGAATGCAGGACTCCAACTTGGTGTGACAGGCAGAACAAGGTTTTGCTGCTGTTTCTGGAAAGGAACTTGAATGAATAACTGCTGAGCCATTACCATGAATCACTGAGAAAAACAGATGTTTGGCATGCGCAGGCACAAATGCTTACAAATGCTAGCTGTCTCAACCCTTCATTTAAACAATGGTGGTATTGCTTCAGTGACCTGAAACTGAACCTGGGTGGTGTCACCCTGGCCTTCTTCAGCAAAGGTTGGCAAAGGCTCAGGAGAGGGAGTCAGAAATGTACTGCAAGCATTTATTAAATCAACAATGTCTTCTACTACATTTACAGCTGACTACACATAGGGCAGGATTTACAATGGCTTGCACGGAGTCTAAGAGTAGTGTAAGACTCCATGCAGCCATTGCAATCCAGGAGCAGTCTGAATGTGCGTGTAAGAGAGCACCTAAAATGGATCTTACACAGACAGGGCGTGGATATGCTAATAACCTCACTTGCAGCCGAAAGGCATGCAAATGAGGTAATTTCACGATCCAGGAAGCAGAAACCTGCCCGTGTAAGAGCCGTGTTATCTGCAGAAATGTACTCAGTTGATAACTGAGTACCATTCTGCAAATAACACAATGGAGCCTTGTCAGCTCCAAATAAAGGTTGCAAATGTCCCAGGCAGCATGCCAATGGCCAAATATGTGGCCACTGGCAACGTACCCTGATGCAAACATAAAATAAATTTTCTTTTTTTTGGCGATTGCCGATGTTTAAACATAGCGCAGTGCCGCGCAAATGGGCTGCACTATAAAAAAACAGAAAAATAAAAATATTAAAGCCACAAATGTGGGTTTATGCAAAGCATGAGTTTACAATGGAAAGGAATAGCAGGCTAAAACAACATGGCCACCGAGTAGGGGTTGCTAAGAGGGGAAGCGGAGTGTAAGACATGTAACTAAGCATTAGTAGGCAATCCTATGTAAATTAGTGGTAGGATAGTGAATCACACTGTTACATAGGAAATGAGCACATTCCATGCAGTGTAGGAGTAGGATAAGGGGGAGTAACAGAGTAGGAGATAGGTGACATCACAGGGGGGAATGTATGAAAGGAATGCAGCTCATTGGAGCACAGTGGCATGTGAAAGCTGTCAGTCACACATCATGGAAAGAGGAGTGTCAACAAGTAGGCATGGAAAAGCCAAGAAATGGAAGGTGTACACTATGGATAACACTAAAGTTTCTTGATGGGTGTGCATACGTGCGTGTGCGCGCTGGTAGGCACGAGTAAGATAGAGTGCGCGCGTGTAAGCGTTAGTGCACGCGTTTAAGGCAGAATATGCATGTAGGAGCCTGTTGAAACACCTGTAAGCTTGTTTGTGCTGGTGTGCGCGCATTTTAACCCGAATAAGCAGATTCTAGTCTGTCTAAGCATGTGTGCATGCATGTTAGCCACTGTGAACGTGTTTTGGCTGGTATGCACGTCGCTCCCCCAAGGAAACAGGAGGGAAAAAAGGAAGCATGGGCAATAGTAGGAAGCTAGCAGGGATTACTGGCAGAGCTAGCAGGTGAAAACAATCAGAGGAAGGCAAGTACACAGGCAGAACAATAGCCCAGCCCAGCACTTAAACCTCTACAAACAACAGTGCAGAATGTTTCTCTCAAGAGACACTGCAACAGAGGAGTAAGCTATTAGAAGTGAAAACTGAAAAAGCTTCACTCAGACCAAAAATGCTAGGGGCTGCCATAGCTATTATAAGAAGACATATGCAGCTTGCTGAGGGTGGTGACTATGCAAATGCTGCCAGACAACCCACAGTGAGGAGACGGAGAAGAGTTTATAGGCCCAGGGTCACCTACCAGGGTTTACATGAGCTGGAGATAGTGGAGAGCTATACAGTGGACAGAGACTTCCTGCAGCAAATTGTTGAGCTGTGCAGGCCATGCCTCACACACAGAACCAACAGAGGGGAACCCATCCCAGTGGAAACCAAGGTATGTGTTGGCCTAAGAATACTAGCAACAGGTACCTTCCAGAGACCAACTGGTGATATGATGGGGATATCACAGGCATCAGCATCCAGGGTACTGCACCAGTTCCTGAATGCCATGTCAGCACATGTCGGTGATTATGTATATTTCCCCAATTCCCGTGAGGTATTGGCCAGCAATATGCGTCTCTTCCAGCAAATAGCGGAATACCCTGAGGTAGTGGGTATAATAGATTGCATACATATACGCATCAAAGCACCAGCTGGTGAGCGGGGCAGGGCCTACATTAACCGCAAGGGCTTCCCCTCCATCAACTGCCAGGTCATGTATGATGCCCAGGGCATAATAATGAATGTGTGTGCTGGCTGCCCTGAAAGCTACCATGATTCCCATATCTGGCATTTGACACAGCTGTACCAGACATTTGCCAATGGGGAAATCCCACATGGTCACTTAGTGGGGGATGCTGGCTATGCACTGGAGCCGTGGCTGATGACACCCATCAGAAATGCACACACACCTGAACAAGAACGCCATAATGAGGCACACGTACAAACACGAAATGTAATCGAGCATGTGCTTGGGCTGCTGAAGTGACGGTTCTGGTGCCTGGACACATCTGGTGGAGCCTTGCAGTACTCACCAACTACATGTAACCAAATTGTCATGGTATGTGCTATGCTACATAATATGATTCTGCGAAAACAGCTGCAGCAGGACCAGCATAGGACTGGGCCAAACAGCCCCTCACCATTGCCAAGCCAATCACAGGCAGAGTGTGACTCGGAGGAGGAACAACCTGAGCCTGCCCCAGTAGGCAGAAAGAGGTGTGCCCAGTATGTCTTGGCCTTGGCAAAGCAGCAACGCATAGCACATACACTGGCTCAGTAGGAACCCAGGAAATGATACCTCCCTCTGACTCACACATATAGTTAAAGGGATGCCTAAGTTGACACAACCTGCTATCAAACATGTACAGGGAGTATAGTATGTGCATCCAACATAGACAGCCCTGCAGCACCACCTGTGGCATGATTGCCTTATGTTAAACAATGTAACACCATGTAGTATATGTAAACTTGATGACCCTGACTAACATCCTACCCTCACCAAGCATGATGCCACAATATGAAGACGAGATGATCAATTACAATAATTGGCGTAAGTATTGCTGTTAGTCAAAGGGGATCCAATGCGTGCCAGCCTGGGATGACATGCTGAGCAAGACACGATGCTCCACCTGCTAGGGATGGTGTGCAACTATCAGTCCAGGCTATTAGGATACTGGCAAAGGCTGTTCACCCCCACTGTGCCTTGAATTGGTAAGGCTCAAAACACAAACCCACCTCCATAGGTATCACAAGGGATAAGAACCTAGATGTAATGCTACCCAATGCCAGATGTCTAAACTGCAAGATGTATGCAGTCTAAACTCCCCTCAGCATGGAAAATGATATCTGTCCTGTAAAAGAAAACTGGGTTAAGGCTC
Organism: Protopterus annectens; assembly: GCF_019279795.1. Lineage (NCBI taxonomy): Eukaryota > Metazoa > Chordata > Ceratodontiformes > Protopteridae > Protopterus > Protopterus annectens. The sequence goes on from NC_056731.1 coordinate 983,204,951, forward strand.
ACAAGTGCACCCTAACACTACCAGGTTACACCTCATACCATGCTTTACAGCGCCAAAACATGGAACAAACTACAAAAGGAGGGTGACTAGCAATAATTGTCAAGGATAACCACACCCCCATGTTGATACCACAACAAGAAGCAGCATAGACTATCCATGGTCAAGTAACAGTGGCTAAGACTGCCTGCCAATTTGTAGCCTGCTACAGACTACCCTCCTAATGCCAGGAACTGCACTTGGCCTACGTTGGAACACATGGAAATATCAAGCTCTCCAAACAACATTATATTGGGTGACTGAAAATACTCAAACATAGACTGGGAGCATTATTCCAGCTCCAACACCCTAGGCCAAAGGTTCCTAGAATCCATAAACCAAAATGCTCAGGAACAACGTACCACTCCCACAAGAGGGGTAAGCATACTGGATGTGATAATCAGCAACATGGGTACTCTATGGCCAGATGAGAAGTATATCCCTCACTGGTAAGATCAGGCCATAGAGTAATCACAATGGATATTCAAATCCTGACCACAGTCCCTGGCCAGAAAACCACAGTGAAAAACATGTGTAAAGGAAATGTTGCACTCCTCCAAACTGATGTGGAATCCATTAAAGGCCCTGTGCCTGTGGAAAATATGGGCCACACCTCAGAACCCTTTATAAATGCATTCTATGAACACTGTCAGGAATGCATGGATTATGCAATCCCAAATAAAACCAAGGCCCAATACCATACACACAGGCATCTGGCATGGTGGACCCCAGCCATTACCAAACCATGCAAGAGAATAAGGAAGCTACTACATGATAGAGAAAACCCAAAAAGGGAAGTAACCTCTGATCAGGATTATGGCAATAAAATATGGCCACTCATAAAATCCACTAAGGCCAGCTACAAGTTGAATCTATGAATCTTGGGCAATGTTACACCTGCCCCATGTACACAGACAACCCCCTCCTCCCCCCAAGAAATACAAATATATGTGAGGGATGCAACCATTTCTCCAAACTGGAGGCTGAGCTCTCTCAACTCAGTACTGTCTAAACTATTCAGGAGGAGAAGGTAACCACACACACCACAAACCCAGTCTCACATAGACCTATCACAACTGCAAACCAAAGACATAAACACACAAAAACATTTCTGGAGGCTCTAATTAAAAACCACCAAATCAACAGAGGCCTCCAAAGCAGACACCCAAGCAACCACTACCCCCAAACATAGCACATGCAACACATAGTACACAAAGTCAGTGTGCCAAACAGTCACAGCCTGTAAGCACAAACAACATGCCTGATACACTTGTAATAGGTGACTCCATAGTCAGACACACTGATGTCCCACTCACCAGACTGAACAAGGAAAAGGGTACAGTAAGCTGCCTGTAGGCTGCTACAATCCGCCACATAACACAAGCACGCAGGTCACTCCAAAGCAAGTACAAATATGACTCAGTCATTGTTCATGCTGGTGTGAATGACCTGAGACGTACGTCCCTGGACTACATGAAAAGAGACATAGAGGAGCTCTCCAATTATGTAGGCCAGGCCGGTATGACTCTGATCCTGAGCAGCATCCTACCCCCACAAAGAATGATGCCACAGTACAAACACAGAATGACCAGCTTTAACAATTGGCTCAATTACTGGTGTCATTCCAAGGGGATCCAATGTGTGTCTGCTTGGGATGTCATACTTGACAAGCCATGGTGCTTTGCCAGGGATGGCTTGCACCTGTCACCCCTGGGTGTCTGGATATTGGCTAAGGCTCTTGGCACCTCCATAGTGCCTTTTGTAGGCAAGGATGAAAAGACAAACCCACCTCCCTAGAAAACATAAGTGGAAAAAACATAAGGGTAATGCTGCTCAATGCAAGAAGTCTAAACCTCAAGATGCATGCTCTCGAGGCCCTCCCCAGTATGGAGAACATCGATGTCTGTGCAGTGATGGAAACCTGCATCAAGGCTCCTGAGAGCACCCCAGCACTACCAGGTTATACCTCAGATCATGCTTTTCGGCCCCAAAACCTGGACCAAACCACAAAAGGAGGGGGAGTATCCATATTGAGCAAAGATATCCACACATCCAGGTTACTGACAATGCACGAAGCATCAAAGACCATCCATGTGCAACTAACCATAGGCAAAACTGTTGTACAGTTTGTAGCATGCTAAAGACCACCCTCTCAAACCCAGGAACACCACTCAGCCTTCATGAAGACACTGGAGAGTATGAATGTCTCTCCAAATACCAAACAAGGTACTCAAAAATCACCACATAGTTGGTAATCCATTACGTATGGAAGACAAAAATCAGGGACCTAGGGACACAAGTGGACAGTAACCCCACATGTGACACACACATTGCCAATGTGGCTAGGAAGACCACCTATATTGGCCACCATATCATGAAAGGATTCACATCTACATCAAGAGAGGTCATTGTGCCCCTATACTCTTCTCATATCAGGCCCACAATTGAGTACAATGCCCCATTTGGGATGTACCTTACCTGAAACCTGCAGCAGTTAGAAAGACCTCAAAAGTACCTCACCAAGAGGATAAAGGGTCTCAAACATTTGTCATATGCTGCCTGGCTGAGAACACCCCAGCTGTATGCAGTCACATACTGCATACTCAGAGGTGATGTATGCCCGATGTACAAGGCCATGTCCAATACAGAATTGATGGACATGCTCCACCTCAGAAAATCCAAATCCATCAGAGCCGTGAGAGTGAGAGATGTCAACCTCAACACATAAATAAATAGGATGTGCTGGAGGGACACATTCGTAACCCAGAGGCTCCCTACACTCTGGAACAGAATCCCACTCCATGTTAGGCAGAGCCCCTCACTGACTCTCTTCAACAAGAATTTTGCCAAGTGTATGGGAGATCGTAGATTTGCACTGGGGGTCTTCACTGTGTCAAGTCTAGACAGAGGCACACTAAAGTAAACCCTAAATGGGCATAATATTCACATAGCAAGGGGTGGCGAAAGCCACACACACTCTGGCTAGGCTTATAAATGCCCTAGGCAGATAGCCTAGTATGAATCTATGAGCCTATGAAGATACAAATTGTACAGGACACTAAGGATAAACACAAGGCTTTCTTAACTGATGGTAGGAACCTTGTTGGGAATTCACAGATATGCTCTGAATTACCAAATATTACAAACAATACACCAAACCCGCACACATTGCCAACATCCAACCTGACAGGTTCAGTGCAAACCCCCCCCCCCCCCCCCCAAAATGCAAAATATCTATCCCGGCAGAATGCTGGCCCCCCTGACATTGCAGATGCTGAGGTAACAGCCAGCATCTTCAAAGCAAAACACACAGCATCAATGGTACGAGATGGTGTCCTGGGCTGTGACCAACATGAACTCCAAGAAGAATGGAATGCCAAATAACACTACTGCTCAATGTCAGCCTTACCACAGGATATGTACCCAAAGAGCAGTGTACAGCAACAGTGGTCCCTCTCCACAAAGGTGGTGCCTGAATGGATACTGCAAACTATCACCCCAGAATCCTGACAAGCTTGGTCTGCAAAGCTATGGAAAGGATCATCATGGACCTCAGAAATAAAGATATTGGGGACCTACAGACACTGGACCCTACCCAGCGTGGCTTTCTTAAGGGCAGATCCTGCCCCTTAAACATGTTTGACTCATTTGAAGCAGTCATCAAGGCCATTGATGAGGGGAATGTGGTCCACACAGCCTATCTGGACCTTGCAAAAGCCTTCCATACAATACCCCACGTGTTCATTATAGATAAGCTCACCAGCTTAAATATGAACCCTATGTCAGTAGATGGGTTGCAAACCAGCCCAAGGACAGAACTGACATGGCAAGAAATGCTGCAGCCATGTCAGACTACAAACCAGCTACAACTGGCATCCCACAAGGCTCGGTCCTGGGACCTCCCTTGTTTGGTATATATTTCCCATAGGTACAGGCCAACATGGAAGGACTGTGTCTGAACAAGTTTCCAGAGGACTACAAACTGGGCACCATATCTGACCCTCCAGCTGACACAAGCATCCTATAAAAGAGCCACATAGAAACAGACAACTGGTGCCAGAGCCATGTCTTCAAGCTAATTGCAGAAAAGTGTATAGTCATCCCCTGTGGATAAACAGTAAGTGCCCACCAATTACCACATAGGTGTTAACCCATTAAGTACTTTAGAAGTAATAAGAGACCTGGGGACACAATTTGATAGATATCTTGCATTTGACAACCATGTGGCTGTAGTGGTTACAGAAACATGCCATATACCCACCTAATAATGAAGGTAGTCAGATGTAGATCAGGGGAGGTCATCGTGCCTCTCAGTCGCCCTTCATCAGCCTCACAATTGAGTACAATGGCCCCTGTGGGATGTACCTCAGCAGACACCTCCAGCAACTGGAAAGACCCCAAAAGTACCTCACCAGGAGGATCAAAGAGCTGGAACAGATGCCATGTGTTGCCTGATTAAACAAACTGCAGCTCCACACAGTGCAATACTGCCTGCCCAGAGGCAATTTGTGCCTGATGTATAAAGCCATGTCCAAGCTGGAATCAATGAACATGCTGCACCTTGTGCAATCTGAATGCCAGTGAGCTATGCACATGAGAGACCTAAACCCCAGCATTGACATACATAGGACATGCTGTAGTGATTGATCCATAACCCAGAAGCTCTCTTGAGTAAACTCCCAGTACAGGGTAGCCAGAGAGTCCCTCACTGACTCTCCTCAACAGGAATCTTGATAAGTGGATGGGAGATGGTAGGTTTACCCTGGGTATCACTGTTATGTCACGGGTAGACAGAGGCACAGTATAGTAACCTTGAAATATGTCATGTCAAAATCCAGTTACAATGTGTGTTGAAGGACAAACACACTCTCTGACTAGCAGTAGAAATAGCCTAGGGCACATCGCTAGTGTTTGTCAATGTCCACCCAAGTTGTGGAATACACTACCAATGTTGGACAAGCCTGGTTTAAGTAGTCCATATCAGAATAAAATGCAACATGGTCATATGTGCACAACTGGCCCTTAACCAGTCTGGTCTGCTCACTATGAATATTTAAAGCAGTGATAGGACTGAAACCCAGGATACTGTCCACCACAGTGAAAGTACTGAACCAGTACACTATACGATATTACAGTGTTTGGTCAGTATGAAAGGATGTTGACAACTGTATGCAAACTATCAAATGGAATCCTTGCAGGCACAGTATAATCCCTGTTGGGTTCAGATACAAAGCAGTTGGGCAGTAAGTACACAACATGACTCCCAACACACAACTATAAATGTGAAATATTGTTGAAGTTCACACACAACCACAAATGTGGTGGACTGCAGATTTCAACATATGGAAAGCTCACACTGGGCATGCTCGCACACTTTGATAAATGAGACATAGGTCAGGCAACAAGCCATGGAAAGCCTGAACTGGGCATGCTCACACACTTAGACCATGTCTCAGTTTAGCAGTTGGCCACACATATCTGGTATTTGTATGTGTTAATCCAGGAACCAACCACAATACAGCAATCTGCCCAGTTCACACAGTTAAATGACTACAGAGACATAAGTTAAATAGTGGATCCCTCTCATATTCAAACATCTTCCACAGATACACAAGTTGTTCATAGAAACAGGGAAAGCTATGGCAATAAAGACCTGCAAACAGTTTATCAGCAACAAATATTGTGCATCTGAAAATTAAACATGTTGGTGTAGAGGTCAATACTAGGCTGTTTGCCCTAGGGAATACAAGCTTAGCCAGAGTGTGCTTGGCATCTGCCTCCCCAGTACAGTAGGCTACTGTGCCTCTGTAAAGTAGGTCACAGAGGGCACCGTTAAGGCTAGTGTGCTGTGCCTCCATCAAGCAGGGACACAGTGGAGATCCCAGGGGTTGAATTTGCAATTTCACATCCATGTGGCAGGTGTTTGCTGGAAGACAGTTGGCAAGGACTTATAACAGTAATTGGGCATCAATTACAGACTGAGGGGAGGCTTATCTGCAGTGCCTGGACAATTTCACTGTCAACACTTTGACGTGATGAGTTTGAGGGATTGAAGTGTCATGCCAATACTGTTCAAAGGCATCCTCCCTCTTTGGGATATTGCTCTGTAATGTATTAGCTCCCTCCTTCTGTTGTACAGCTTATATATGTCTGGTGTACACCAGACAGGTCTCCTGTTGTGGAGGAGTCATGGGTTTATTTGGGATAGCATGATCAATGCGAACCTTCCAGATGCTCATAGAATGCTATTGCCAAGGATTATGCAGAGTGGCCTGTATAATCCCCCAGCATGGGTCCTTTGAAGTCTTCCACCCCAGTCTTCACAAGTGCAAAGTCTGCTTTTGATAAATACTTTGTTTGCAGTGACTTCCTTGCCTGGGGGTGGGGATGGGATATGGATGTCCAGGGAAAGTTGGGTATGGTCAGATATTAACAATGGTGGTCTACCTCTGGTGTGGAACATACAGTCCCCATGTTGCAGATGGTCAGGTCCAATATGTATTCCCCCTTTGGGCTGTGGTGAGTGGTCCTGCCATAGCACATGGATTCACAAATTGTAGTGGCTGTAGAGTGATGTTGTTGAGGCCTGAGTAGTACCCCCACACAATATACATGTACCTGACATTAACCACTGTAATGGTGTATGTGAACACCTTCATATCCTACACTGTTCCCAGGGAGGCAAAGTGTGTGTCCTGGATATGGGAGGGGTGGTCGGAACTGGTTATGTTGTGTGTTACAGGTCCTGTGGTCATGAAGCATGGTATAACACATAACCTGGCAGTGCTGATGTGCATATCTGACCCTGAAGTAGGCAGCTGTTAATGCATATATATGCTATCCCCCTAACTGACAGATAGTAATACATGTACGTACTTCTATATAAATAATGATGTCAGCACCCTATAAATACTGCAGGAGAAATGCAGATGTCCAGTAATTCGCCTAGCGCGCTCCGCTAATGCGTCTCTCTCCAGTGTCATAACATAGTTAGATAGGGGTTTGACTCTTGCAAATGCTGAGTGTGTGTTTGGATGAGGGGGGTCAGTGTGTGTGCAATTCTGTGTGACAGAAATGCCCCTTTTGGCAACTAGAAGAACACACTACATGATGCACATTCCTCTTTCTAAACACTGATGATGTCAGCACCCTATAGGTACAGCAGGAGAATGAAACCCTCTCAGTAATGCGAATAGCATGCTCTGCTAATGCGTCTCTCTCAAGTGTCATAACATAGTTAGGTAGGGGTTTGAATCCTGCAAATGCTCAGTGTGTGTGTGTTTACATGAGGGGGCTTAGTGTGTGTGCAATTCTGTGTGAAAGAAATGTCCCTTTTGGCAACTAGAAGAACACACTACATGATGCACATTCCTCTTTCTAAACACTGATGATGTCAGCACCCTATATGTAAAGCAGGAGAAGAAAAACCTCCCCTTAATGCAAATAGCATGCTCTGCTAATGCCTCTTTCGCAAATGTCCTAATATGGTTAGGTAGGGGGTTGAATCTTACAAATGCCATGTGTGTTTTTGTCACACAGTTTGTCCATGTGTGTGGGGGTGTTGCTCTTAATATTGTATGACATAGATCATATCAGTAATGTCAATGCACACATGAGGTATGTGTGTGCCACATAGACATATGTACCTGTGACCTTAAATAATTCCCATGTGTGAAGCCTGCCTCATGTGAATACATGTAATTTGCATTGCACAACTTTATGACTGTGGTTTTTGGTGCAGGGGATGCATTTGGTATGTGAATATACAGTGAGAGTAGTCTATGGTGTCATCTTACCAGCGAGGGATACACTTCTGGTCTGGAGCATATCGTCCACATGTTGGTGATGAACAGGTGCAGCATGTTTTCCCCTCTTGTGTGAGTGGTAACAAGTTGTTCCATAGCAATTGAGTGTATGGATTCTAGGAACCTTACACCTAGGGTGTTGGAGCTACAGTAATGCTCCCAGTCTATGTGTGGGTAAATGAAGCTGCCCAATATATTGTTGTTTGTAGACACCTGCAAATATTCATGTATTCTTAAGTAGGCCAAGTGGGTTACCTGGGTTTGGGAGGGTGGTGTGTGCCAGGCTATGAACTGGAAGGCAGACTTATCCACTGTTAGTTGCACATGGATAGTCTCTGATGCTTCGTGCTGTGCCACCAACCTGGAGGTGTATCTTTGATGAATATTGATAGCGCCCCTCCTGTTCTGTTTCAGTGCAAGTTTTGGGGCTGACAAGCATGGTATGAGGTATAACCTGCCAGTGCTGGGTTGCTTTTGGGAGCCTTGAACCAGGATTCTGTTACTGCACAGATATTGATGTTCTCCATGTTAAGGACAGTTTCCAGTGCATGCATCTTGAGGTTTACACTGCTGGCGTTGAGTAGCATTACTATTAGTCTCCTATCCCTTGCGATACCTATGGAGGTGGTCTTGTCTTTTGAGCCTTGCCTAAAAAAAAGCACTATGGGGGTTGCAAGAGCCTTTGCCAATATCTGAAAGCCCATGGGTGACAGGTGCAAGCCGTCCCTAGCAAAGCATTGTGGCTTGTCGAGCATGTCATCCCAGGCTGACAGGCATTGGATCCCCTTTGAATGACACCGAAACATAAGCCAATTGTTGAAATTGATCATCTTGTCTACATATTGTGGCATCATTCTTGGTGAGGGTAAGATGCTACTCAAGGTCAGGGTCATACCAGTCTGGGCCAAATGCTCAGAGAGCTCCTCTATGTCTCTTATTATGTAGTCCAGGGAGGTACGTCTTAGGTCATTCACACTGTCATGGACACTGACTGAGTCATATTTGTACATGTCTTGGAGTGACCTGTGTGCTTGTGTTATGTGGCAGATCATAGCGCCCGACAGGCATCTCACCACTACCTTATCCTTGTTCAGCCTGGTGAGTAGGACATCAGTGTACCTGATGATAGAGGCACCTATTACAAGTGTAGCAGGTGCAGGTGTGTTGTTTAGCCTTATGTGCTGTGACTGTTCTGCACACTGGCTTTGTAAGCTATGTGTTGCACGTGTTCTGTTCTGGGGTAGCGGTTGCTTGTGTGTCTGCTTTGGAGGTGTCTGCTGCTTAGGCAGAATTTTATTTAGAGACTCCGAGTATGTTTCTGTGTGTTTTTTTGATTGTATTGCTGTCGTGGTAGGTCTATGTGAGACTGGAATTGTAGTGACTGTGGTTTCCTTCTCCTCCTGACAGGTTTTGCCAGCACTGAGTTGAGAGAGCTTAGCCTGCAGTTTGGCTATATGGTTGCATCTCTCACATGTGTTGGAATTTGTTGGGAGGTGGAGAGGGTTGTCTGTGTACATGAGGTAGTTGCAACATTGCCTCTAGATTCCCAGATGCACCAGCTGGACCGGAGAGGAGATTGACAACTGACCTTTGGACATGCTAGAATATTATTGGGAATTCCTTTATAATTAACAACAACAAGGGCCAATGGGGAACAAGGTACTCAAGGTGAGTTTGTGAGGGTGTAGTGCTTTTAATTTGTTAGTGCTGGCATATATAAATGCTTTAGTGAGCAAGTGCCAGGTAACTCAAATGCAATGTGTTACAGGTAACTTAAATGCATAAATGACAAACAGTAACTTTCTGTCAAGTGAAACAATGAAATACGTACAGTAAGCAATGCAAATGTCACTAGGGATCCACAGAGGCGCTGTAAAGTTGCGTTTCAGGTGTAATTAGTGTTTCAGGGAAATAGCAAGCAAACAAGCATACAAACAAAGCTACATTCAGCAGGTATGGATCTAGTCTATGCTACAGCAAACAAGGTGTACCAATTTCAGTAAGAAACAGTTCAAATATGCAGGCACTATAAGCCTTTAGCTAGAAATTCCCAGCTCAGACAGGCAGAGTCCAGCCGTTCCTCCCACAAGAGTGCAGACCATGAACCTTCGTAATGTAAAATAACTAGCTAATACATAATAATAGAACTAATACACATTTAGTATAACAGACACTGAGCCCTCAATCAGCAGTTCCCAACTTAGTAGGATGTATGATACCTGTCCTGCCACCACAGTATCCCTGACATTTAATGAGACTTACCTCATGTCATAGTTAGTTGTGTGTTATGGGGCTGTCAAGAATGGTATGAGGTGTAACCTGGTAGTGCTAGGGTGCTCTTGGGAGTCTTGAACCTGTTGTCTATTACTGCACAGATATCAACATTCTCCATGCAGAGTAGAGGTTGTACTGCATGCATCGTGCGGTTTACATGTCCATCATTGAGTATCATTACTTCCATTTTCTTATCCCCTGTGCTACCTATGTAGGTGGCCTTCTGTTTACAGCCTTACCACCAGAATGCAAAGATGTGCAGACATTACACTATGGTAATTAATAGGGGTGTACCAAACAATACAATGACAATCATACTGTTAATGCATCAGGCATGCTGGGATATACCCGCAATGATGCCATTACACTGTACAGTTGACAACATGATAATATTACTACACTTCTATGTAGTCACCCTGTGCATCAGCACCATGTTAACTGGTCCTGCTTCGATGTTACAGATTGCAGGAGATGGGACAGTTTCATCATATGCACAGGGTGTGTACTTGGTATGCCTGAGTCTGCCACTGATACAACCAATCAACATGTATGTGTGTGTGTGTTAGTGCAGGACAACCGTACAAGATGGGGCAATGTTGATGCAGTGTGTGCATGTATGTGTTAGCCCTAGGTGTTAGCATTATGCATGTGTGTATGCATGCACACAGTTCAACCTCGTGGCTGCCATATACGGGTGTTTGTGGACAGCCACAGACAGTACCTGCCAGGTCATACAGATCACTGTCTCTGGCCACGGACATGGTACCTGTGCCTGGCAGGGGTGCTACGGACAGTATCAGGTACTAAGCCAGAATGGGTACTGTCATCAGAAGCAGTTGGTTGATGACTGGAGACATGTCCCTGCTGGGACTGTCCAGAGCCACATGCACATGGTCTCTTAGGGCGGTCTGAAGACAGCACAGACCCAGAATTGCTGGGGCTGGTACTGGTACTATGGGAGCGGCCGCAGGTTTGTTGTCATCCACGGTGACTGCCAGCTGCTGCTGTTGCTGGCATATGTCCATGTCGACGCCTCAACCGTCCTGCATTGCCCTGGCTCATGGACATGTAGTTGTGGAACAGATCTAATGTGTACCCCCAACGTCTGTCAATGACCTCAGTGAAATTACGGATGGCAGCCGCAACGTCACACATAGTGTCATTCATAGCAGTGCGATGTGCTCTCAGCTCCCTCAGACCCTGTCTGGTGTACCGTTCCATACCTGACTTTGCCGGCATTACAGCCCGGAACATAGCTGAGGTTGAAAGACCTCTGTGGGCACATCTGACAGGGGCAGTACGACCACGGATGCTCCCACGAGAACCCCTGGACATCTGCCTGTGTGGTACCATGTCAGGACTCTGGCCATGGCTGCTGTGAGGGGATGCATGTGCCACTGATACCACATTACCCTGGTCAATGCCCACTGTATGCTGTCCGTCACCTAGGGATATTGGTGACAATGGATGTATTGGCAGGATGACTGTGCACATTGATGGGGTTGACAGCTGTGTACTGTCGATTGGCTAACCAACAACGGACCCTGGCACACCTCCCTGTGCCATTACACAGGTATCATCATTATCACTATCCCCAGCAGCAGATTCAGGTTCCCTACTGCAAACCACCAGAGCAGCACCAGAACCTGTGAGAGGAAGACAGGAAACACGGTTTACAATGTGTACACAATGTTACCACAGATGCACATGGGCACATGCACACATATGCACATGCACACATGCACACATGCACACATGGGCACATGCACACATGCACACATGCGCACATGCGCACATGCACACATGCACACATGCACACATGCACACATGTACACATGCACACATGCACACATGGGCACATGCACACATGCATACATGGGCACATGCACACATGCACACATGCACACATTCACACATTCACACATTCACACTCCTCAGTACATGAGATACAAACACACAGACACAAACACACCTGCAATCAAACACATAACAATACCATTTGAGAGTATTATTACTATTATTATCATTAGTATTAAAGGATTGTTATTACACACTCACCAGCATGGATTGGCTGCCTTGCTGTTACACCAGAGGGACCTACACAAATAAGACATTTATTGTCAGTGGGCACAACTGTGCCATTGATACTGTGAGTATGATATAGTTCAGTAGTACAACAGTTGGCTTTCACAGGTCTACTGCCGACATTGAGAATATCACTCTTGCACAATAATTACCAGGATAACAGCTACAAACACAGTACACACCTCACACATGCATAAACTACCAGTGTAGAGAACAGTCAACTATAGATATGGCATGTTACCTGCACTCTCCAAGACCTCATGCTGGGTGGCTCCAGCCTCCATCATTACACATGTGTGCAGATGTTGATGTTGTTGGGCTGGAGCCACAACACTTAGAAGGAGCCCCTCCAGTCTGGTGAGGGGGGGTGTATAGCTGCCCCACCACCTGTGGCAAGCTGTTGCCTGTGGATATCAGACGCACGCTGACGGACATTTCGAATTAAATCAGTGCAGTGATGGCGTACCTGCTCATATGTCCGGTTTTGCATGCCTATCTCATTTACCCGATGGACAAGGTCTTGCCACAGTGCAGCCCTCTCCTGCTGGTTCTGGCTGGTGTGGGAAAAGAGTGTGGCAAAATCCCGCACCAGGCTCTGGTGTATCTCCTCTTCCTCTGCAGCAGAGTACGTGGGGTTGCGCTGGTGCACCATTACCCTGGAAGGAAAAGAAAAATATGCGAGCAAGTGATATGGCACACATAATACTCTACTGTAGTGATATCACTGAACTGCCATATATAGCATCTGTCTGTCTATTGGGGGATACACATGTAAATGACCACATATCAGTGCTCAGCCGACAACTGTGTGACAGTGCCTGGCACACTCCATACAACAAACAAGTATACTCCAACAGTCAGCACACTGTTTGAGGTCCAATGCACAGCCTCACACTGGGGGTTTGTATCAAGGTAATGCATGGGGAACATTGTCAACCCATGCAATGCATGCAATTCACAGTACAAATTTCACTGGTAATGTACCATAGTCTTTGTTGCCATAACCATACCTACACCACAGTCACATACAGGGAACCACAGCACAACATATGGCAATGTAGTATGTTTGTATCCCAATACCTGACACATCTTTTTCTAGCCTCACACCAAGGACACACACTACCATGACAGACACAAAGTCATGCTGAGCAATCACACCATTACAGACATTGCACACAGTCAGTGGCACACTCATTCCACCTCACATAGTTGGTGTTGCAATGAGTACATGTGTGTGTGTGCATTTTGTCATAGGCAGGTAGTATGCTATTGGGCCTGGGCCTACAGCAGCATACTGTTATGCTACTATGCTCCTTGGGACACATGTAATGTGATTGTACTTGCTCCTGTCAAACAGTTACACTGGGTGACTCATATAGCATACTACCTATCTGCATAGCATTCAATAGGGGTATGTCTGACATCTACTAATGGGGAGCCTTGCTTCTTAATGCTGGGTGGTTTACTCCAGGGTATGGCTTATTTGTGGGTAGGAACCTCTACCTCCACCATGTGCTCTTTACTGTGGTGCCAAAGATGACAGACATAGGTCATTTAGGCTGGGGATATTGTGAGGTGTTACCATGGTTGTTGGACAACTGTTATGGGTGTGACTTAGCTATGTATATCCAGCAGTGGTAACCTCTGTGTAGGTAGTTTGAGAGGCACTCTGTGGTTTTGCCAGTCACTCTGCATAGGTAATGTGTTTGAGGGCATTATCACTGTTTGTTAGGTATGACTGTGTCCTTCTCCCTTTCTGTAGTTGTCATGCAAGGTACATACCGTGTAGGACATTGTGAGGTGTTGAGGGGTACAGTGACCTACATTTCACTAGCTGACACTCCATTTCTGCTGACACGTACCATGTACAGGTATTACAAGACTGGTGTGCCACTGTGAATATCAAATGGGAGGCTATTGTACACTTGTTTCCCATGTTCCCTCCTGACACATCCAGTAGTAGGCAGGCAATCACATATGTGGTGGTTAGTGGTGTAAGTGTTTTGGAATGGGGTATGGTACTCCTGTATCCACACTGGTGTTTAGTCCATGCCTTTGTCACCAGGCACCTGTTGCAATACATCTTCACACGTGCCTCTCTCAGTACATATATATATATATATATATATATATATAGAAAGAGAGAGAGGGGGGGGGATTTATATACATACATATCTGTAGACATTCATATCTGTCTGTATATGTGTATGTATCTATATATATCTATATATGTATGTGTCTATTACATGATATATGTATATACATATTCTATCTATCTAGCTATATATGTTCATAGGTTCATAGGTAGGTACTAGGCTATCGGCCCTAGGGCCCATACAAGCCTGACCAATAAATGTACCCTGGCTTTCGCCACCCAAGAAAAGTATTTTCCTATGCCCCTGTCGAGCAGAGCCACAGAAGTGATCCCCGGGGTGAATTTCCCATTTCCCATCCAATCATCAAGATTTTTCTTGAAGAGTGCTAATGAGGAGCTCTGTTTGACATAGATAGGTAGTCTGTTCCAGAGTATGGGAAGCCTCTGGGACAGGAATCTATCCCTCCAGCATGTTCTGTTTATTGTGGTGACAAGGTTAAGGTCCCTAGAGCGTGTAGCTCAGAGGGATTGGGATTTCTTTAATTGGAGCATGTCCAACAGCTCTGGGTTTGACATAGCTTTGTATGTTAGGCAGAGATGGCCCCTGAGTAGGCGATATGCGATGGAGTAAAGCTGTAGTTTTTTGAGACGGTCTGCATAGGTCATCTGTTTGAGGCCAGTAATCCTCTTTGTGAAGTATTTCTGTGGTCTTTCCAGTTGTTGTAGATGTCTTGTGAGGTACATACCAAAAGGGGTGTTGTACACTATAATGGGTCTAATGAGGGATGAGTAGAGGGGAACAATGACCTTTTTTTTCTGGATGAGAATCCTTTTGTGATGAGATGAGCCACGTAGAAGGATTTCCTGACCACTGTGCCGATGTGATTATCAAAGGAGAGACTACTGTCCACCTGTGTCCCAAGGTATCTTATCACATTTTCGGCATTAAGTAGACTACCAGCTATATGGTAGTTCATGGGTACAGAGTTTTTACCAAAGGGGATGACAATACACTTTTTGGCATTGAGCTTCAGGCCATGGCTTTGACACCAGGTATCTGTCTCAGTGAGGCCCTTTTGTAGTTTGTTCACATCGTTAGGAGTTGCGATTATGGCTCCTAGTTTGCAGTCATCTGCAAACTTTGTTAGCCAAAGACCTTTTGTGTTGGCCTGCACTTCAGAGAAGAAGATACCAAACAGGAGAGGACCCAGGACTGAACCCTGTGGTACTCCACTTGTCACTGGTCTGATGTCGGGTTTGGAATACACTACTTTCATAGTGTGGGTTCTGTCCGTGAGCCAGTTAGCAACCCATCTTATGACATAGGGATTTATACCTAGTTTAGTGAGCTTATCTATAATTCCAGAGTGGGGAATGGTGTCAAAAGCCTTGGTGAGATCTAGATAAGCTGTGTGAACCATTTTACCATCATCTATGGCTTTGGTGACTGCTTCAAAGAAGTCAATCAGGTTTAGGAGACATGATCTGCCTTTTACAAATCCAATCTGAGTAGGGTCCACAGTTTGAAGATTACCAATGTCTTTGCTTATGAGTTCCATGATGATATGTTCCATGGCCTTGCAGACCAGGCTCGTCAGGCTAATGGGGCAGTAGTTACTGGGGTCCGTTGTGGCTCCCCCTTTGTGGAGTGGGATAACTGTCGTGGTGTGCCATTCAGTGGGTACAAATCCTGAGGTGAGGCTATGGTTGAACATGGTACTTCGGTAGGGTGCCAGTTCATTCTGTAGTTCGTGTAGAACGCAGGCTGGGATATTGTCAGGTCCCATGGATGCTGTGTTCTTGGCTTTGGAGAGTGTTTTTTACCTGTGCAGCCGTGATTATAGGAACTTTGCATTCTTCCAGTATAGAGATGGGCCCTCTAGGGGGTGAGAGGGGGGTAAAGTTAGCACTGAACCTATCTACTAGGATGTTGGCAATATAAGTTGGCTCTGTATATTTAGTGCCCTTATGCTGTAACTCAGAGCAGATCTGAGTGTTCCCATTTAGATTCTTGACATAGCTATAGAATGCTTTGTGGTTGTCTTTAGAGTCAGTGGCAATTTTGTTTTCGTAACTAGCTTTGGAGGATTTTATGAGGGATCTCAGCTTCTTAATGAGGCTGACCTCCAGTCATAGGATTTTACTTTTTTTTGCAACAGTTTCTTTCTTCTGTTCTAGAGTTTGTTTATGACAGAGGACCACCACACTGGCTTCCTTTGTCTGGAGGATAACATCTTGGTTCTATTAGGGATAGCATGATCCATGTACTCGTGTAAGTGCTTATAAAGTGCATTTGTGTAGGATTCAGCAGTCATATCTCTATTGTCTGTCTGCATGGGTGTCATGAAGTTTGCCACTTCTGTCTTAAGAAGTGTGAAGTTGGCTTTTGTGAAGTTTGTTACGATGGTTTCCCTAATTGGGGCTGGGAGTGGGATGTGGATGTCTAGGCTGATTAGCTTGTGGTCAGATCTGACCAATGAGGAATTGACCTCTGGTGTGGAACACTGGTTTCCCATGTTGGTGATGACCAGGTCTAGGATATTGCTGCCCCTGGTGGGGTTGTGAATAAGTTGATCCAAGGCGTTGGTACTTATGAATTCTAGAAAATGTTGAGCAAAAGAGATGGTACATGAGTAGTTTTCTCAGTTAATGGTGGGTAGTTGAATCGCCCATTATTAGGGTGTTGGGTTGTACCCTAATCCTTTCCAGTGTATCAAGAAATGAGAAGTGTGAATCCTGGGGCATGGTGGTGGTTCTGTAGCAAGCTACAATTTGGATTGTGGTCTTGCCCAGAGTTAGTTGCACTTGGATAATCTCAGATGCATTATGCTGTGCAACTAGCCTGGAGGTGTGGATATCCTTAATGAATATGGACATGCCTCCACCTTTAGTGCTTCTTTTTGGGTTAGGTGACCAAAAGGTGTGGTACGAACTGAAGCCTGGTAATGCAGGGGTGCTCTCTGGAGCTTTGAACCAGGTCTCTGTCACTGCACAGATGTCACAGATGTCACCTGTTATGGTGGTGAATTTGTCATTTGAACCTTGCCTGAAAAAGGCACTATAGGAGTGGCAAGAGTCTTAGCCAGTATCAGGAATCCTAAGGGTGACAGGTGCAGGCCATCTCTGGCAAAGCATCGTGGACTGTCGATCATGTCGTCCCAGGCAGACAAATACAGGAGCCCCTTAGAATGACACCAGAAGCTTAGCCTATTGTTGAAGTCAATCATTTTGTCCTTGTACTGTGGTATCATTCTGGGTCTATCTATTTCTACATCCCTCTCTATCTATGTATACATATATGCATATTATATATAGATACATATATAAATATACATACATATACATATAATATATATATATATATATATATATATATATATATATATATATATATATACCTTTTTATTTACACATATGAATACACACACTAACATACTGCTAAACATCCATTACTGTACAACCTACATTGTATGTTGCACTACAACCTACATTGATATGTGCACATAGCTTCCTTCACATACATATGTCTGTCCAGCCTTCACTAACAGTTGCAGTATGTCTCCTGTCCTATGCAGATCTTCATATATATAGATACAGACTGCTAACACATATGGAGGGTTCACAGTATGTAGACTATTACATTATTAGTTTACATTACCTTTGTTTGTCACTGCTGTTTGTGATGGCTTGCTGCTGGTTAGCTTGCTGTTTTGTATTGTTTTATTTTCGGTGGCTGTCTCTGTGTCTCTTTTTCAGTTTTTCTGTTTTTTTCTCTCTCTCTCTCTCTCTCTCCATCTCTCCCTCTGGATGTTGCAATGACAGTATTGCATGTGTGGACTGGGAGTACAGGCTGCTTTTGTAGGTATATGCACATGTGCATGTGATGACCTCTGCACCAATTGTCAGCCAGCATTTACTAATTGCATGCAGCCTGCTGTGCGGTAATTGCAGTTCTCACTGTGATTTCAGGACAGTGCTATAAAATGTTAGGTTAGGTAGGCGTAGCCCTTTCAGATTTTCAAGGTGGGGACCATGCTAGTATGCTATGGACACTGTTGTGTGAGTGTAAAGGTTGGTATGTCTCTCATATTTCAGGCTGTGTTGTAGGCACTGACATGCATGTTGTACTGACACCTGACTATTGCTTCCTCCAGTTTATTCTTCTCAGTGTGTATGTTAACTGACACCTAATAATACTAATACTGTTTAAATGGGAGTATGTGCTTTCATGTGGGACTTGTGGAGTAACTGGTATACAACAGTGTCTCTTGCAATTTGTTGCTATGGCTTCACTATTTGGCCTTTACATTCACTCCTTGAATGCCTGCTAGGTGTCTTTACTGGAATGTGTTGCTATGGCTTTCCTATTTTCCATTTACATTCACTCCTTGTAATGCTTGCTATATTTCTTTCAGCAGCAATTCCTTATATGTTTGTTGTGGTTTGGTGGTACTGCATGCAGTCTGGTCTGGCCAAGGTGTGGGGCTTGACACCTACAAGGGTATTTTATTTTGCTGATGAGCAGTAGTAGCGCCTTGTACTTTGTACTAACAGTTATGGATAGCAGGCACATGCAGTGCTTGTAAACTGCTATACTGTCCTTATTTTATTAGTTGGATATCTCCTTTGATATTTGTGGGTTGTACACTTACATGTGGGTGTGCTTGTGGAAGCTATTCTACAGCTATTCACAGAGTGTTTGACAGCAGACAGATTGGTATGCCTGTGAGTTTGTGACACTTGCAGGCCTCAGATACTCTCAGGTGTATCTTTTATCAGCCTCAGTGAATGGTACATATCAGTGGGATACACCCCGTGATATATTTCAGATATTCTGCAGTTGTGACTGTGGGGTATTTTGAGCATATGTATTACTACACCATTTCTGACATGCAAGTAGTGCCTACTTTCAGTAGTTGACAGTTACCATTATGTGGGATGAAACACCTTTCTGCCTACTGTTAGTACATTTCACAGGGAGTCAGTGGGGCACAGTTAACAATTGTTTTCAAATCAGGGACATCCCTGTAAATCAGTCACAGTTGCGAGGTCTGGCCTCTTACCTGTTCAAATATGGCCGTGTTTATCCTGCTCTGATAGTGTGTGTCGTTTGCAAGATGCTACTGTCACATTATTACCTACTAGCTACCGACTAGCAAGGCTGTTTCTCTTATCACACTAATGTTATACAAATCCAAAAGAATTGCCAGTAAAGACACAAGAAAAGCTTTGTGTAATAGCCTTCCTATATTCCCTTTACATCCAGTCCTACTATTTCATGATATATTGCTTTCAGCACAAAGCTCTTGTATATGAGTCATGGCTTAATGGTAAGTCATGCAGACTAGTGTTTCCAAGGTCCTGGGTTCAAGACTGACAGAGGAATTTTATTTTGCTGCTGAGCAGACTACAGGCCTTGTCAGTCAGAGTGACTAAGGCACTTTTAAGCAGTTGTAAGCGGGTTAGCGCTGGTTTGCTGAGCTCACGATAAGACTGTCGCTAGCTTCAAGCACACGCTTAGCTAAGCGCACACAAGTGCACACCAGCTTACAACTGCTTAAAAGTGTTTACTGTCGCACACACCCATGCTAATTTCTTTGAAAGAAAAGAAAATGCAGAGATAGGAAAGTGGTGAAAAGGGGGGCACAAAGAGGGTAGGACTGTAGAAAAACAAGCTCGGGATTTGCAGGAAGGATGTAGGAAAGACCCATAGCTGCCCATTTCTTTATCAGCAACAGCTGTGCATATGTCTGTAATTTGGTGTGAAATTTGAAATCTTCCACCCCTGAGAGAGGGGTGAGGACAACAAAATATGTTGTACAGCCAATTGTAATTACCAGTTGACATGTCCAGCAGACATGTCTGCAAAATGGGCAGCTATGTATGGGGCATAATTTTTTTGTGGGAACAGAGTGCCCTTTTTTATTTTTTTTTTCAGGTAAGAGTGGAATGTGAGGTACAGGAAGTAGGTATATTTGGGGAGGTAGGTAGGGGAGGTTAACAGACAAGATAAACAAGATGCATACAGAGGTGGAGTATGAAACATGTGGGGGGAAACACAATTGATGGGGACGGATGTTTGGTTATCGCGAGCCCATGAGCCCACAGATGGCAACAGTGGAACTGAGATCCCCACCCATGGGCAGTTGCCACTGTGTCTTCACAGCCCAGGATGGGGCTGTGCTGGGGGCTGTGTAGGACAGGCAGCAGGGACACCCATGAGTTGTGCCACCCGAGCCTCAAGCTGGCATAGGGGTTCAAGCACAGAATGCCTGATCTCGCTGCGCACCACAGACCGGACAATTTGGAGGGTGAGTGGACGGTCTCCTCTGGCCACACTTGCAGAGGGAGGACGAGCCCCATCCCCTGCAGCGCTTCCACCCGAAGGTGGCACAGGGCCACCAGAGGAGGTTCCGGCCTGGGCACTAGTGCCAGGTGCACTCGCCAGCTGAGGTGGGAGAGGTGGGACCGCTGGAACCCGCCTTCCCTGTTGTCCTATGTTTAGAAATATTTTATGACATTTTGGGTTAGTAACAAACAATACCATTCAAAATTAGTTGTAACAGCATGCATCAGTATTCCCATTAACCAAACACCCATGAATTCCAAACATTGAACAGCAAGCATGACACATTCATATTTTGAACAACAGTACACAATCCAACAGCATGCAGGGTTGATTGCTGGCAACAGGCCACCAGGTTTGGATATGTGAACAGGGCACATGCAGCAACATACGTGCAAATATGTTTGAACCAACAGGACAAATGTCCATAGGAATTAATTGTGAATACACATACCCAGTTTGTTGTGGAATGGCATTATTTGTGAATATAGGGTAGGGTGAAGAAATATTTCATTAACAACTTCAACTACCTATACATATGCTGTACATCTCTAGTAGCTACAGATATATATACCCTACAGGTCTTAGTACAGTTTCCTATATGTAACCTTAGGAATGTTGGTGATGGGACTGTTACTGCTACATTAATATACATTGCATTTTTATTCATACACATTCATATCTGGCTATGTTCAGGTACAGCATCCTGCTACATTTCATTTATATGGCTCTAGACAACTGTGGATGTTCATTATTTCATACAACCATACTATCTCCATATTGCAAGGGTACAGAAACATATCCAAATTGTGGGACAGACACATTCCAGCTTCAGTACTTTATTTCAAACATTTCACTTTCTGGTTGTGGCTGTCTCATTCATTTCATTATGTACTGACTGCAGTATACTTTATTCAGAAGTCATAACAGCTTTCTTGGTCGATTCATACCTCTTTCTCACACTCTCACTTGTTTTATTTTTACAATTCAAGATGGTACTTTATTCTAGGCGTTAACATGTCATACTTGATTACAACAATCCTTTCCAACAGACTCACTTGTTTCATATGGCAGATTTTCAAAGGGGATGTATTTGACACATGTCTATTGTCTTTAGCTTGTTTACCACTGATTTTCAGGCTGCAGCAGGTTATCTGATATTACAATTCTGGTGTGAAATCACTATTTCAGACTTGTTTAATTTTTATTTATGGATTACAGGCTGCATCACTTATCTAATCATACAGTACTAGCAGAATCTTTCTTCTAGTGTTATTTGAACTGTATTAATATGTAACTACACTGAACTCTTTTACAAGCTGTCTCACTTATATTGTATAACAATTACAGAAATATAATTACTAACCTGCCTAGTGGCACAACCGCTCCAGCCTATCACCATAGGCTCACCGATTCGCAGAATGCACACCTGCAGCTGTAATATAAATGAAGTAATATTGGAACATACATCTCCATAATATCAGCTAGGATAATTCCTTACGTACATAATTACATGGATACTTACTCAGTAGTGGGGCATTGGGCATTTGCCGGGCCTCCTGGATCCAACGGTTCAGTTGGTCCTGTTTTGTCTCTTCAGGTCCACATGGTGGTGACGGACCTGTTCACCAGTCCTTGGTATGCCTGTGGCACTGGTGAGATCATGTGCCAACTGGTTCCACGACTCTGCCTTATATGCACCCCACAGAACCTGGCCCTGCATGAGTTGAGCCTCATGATCGTGGACTAGGAGCCAAACCATGTATTTGGACTCCTTAACACCCCACCTATGTGCTTGGAAGTGACTACCCTCTCCTACACCTGCCATCCTGACTGCAAATAGGTTCCACAATCAGTTATGCTGTGTATTCCCGCCGATGGGGCTTATATATGCCGTTTTTCCCGCACTTATCTGTGATTGGCCATTTTGGAATTGTATCAGCTTCACAAAGCCTGCTTTGTCATGCTTCTATTTCCATTATTTCCTATATATATGCTAATACTGCATTTTTCAGTGCAGCTGTCATGGCTTAGTGGTTCAGTACTTTGACTATGATGCACAGTATATTGGGTTTGAGCCTGGGCATTGCTGTTTTTTTTATTTTACTACTGTCTAGACAGGCTAGGAGGTGTGTCTGTTTAAAGGCAGCTTTGATGCAGGTTGCTCAACGTTGCCTGCTGGTAAGTCAGTTGGCACGCTGCACAGCTCCGCGCAAACGGGTTACACTGGTTAACGCGTTATTTGGCTATGAGCACGCATATTATGCTTTGAGAAATGTTGCGCAACTATGGGCACACAATTTCAGTGTCTTAAAGCGCTGCTCAACTCCGGGCACTCATATTACACCTGTTAAACCACTGGTCACCTACGGGCAAACATACTCAGCTTGCTAGAGCGCTGCTCAGCTATGGGCACTTATAAACTATTTTATTTTTTTATTGTGTCAGATTTCTTCATAAAAAAATGGCCCATTTCATTGCATTTTACTTAAATTATAATTATATATATATATATATATATATATATATATATATAAATATATATATATATATATACATATATGTCAGGGGATTGTTTCATGCTTATTTCACCTTGACCTTGACTACAGGTAGCAATGTATATCACCATTTTGGTGTTGCAATTAACAAACCCTATACATTGCTACCTGTCTGAGTTGTCCTACTTTTTACGTAGGAAAAACTATAAGGAAATTAAGGTTGAGAATAAGTGAGCATATAAGAGACATTAAGAACAAGAAAAGTTCAAATGCATTGTATTTACACAGTCAGGTCTGTTTGAATTTTAACAAATTCATATTCTTTGTTATAGATAGGGTGCCACATAATGACAGTGGAGGCAATGCTAAGACATTGTTAGAAGTCAAAGAATGTCTGTGGCAACTTAGACTTGATGCCTCAAAGCCCCCAGGTATCAATGACCTTATTTCTATTACGAGCATTTTAAAGCTGAAATCTTACTGCATTTGATTTAAGGGCTTAAGGGTCTTAGTTTTAGCTATAGTTTTAGTATATGTTATTTTAGCATATGCTGTTTTAGTATTTGTTGTAAGAAATTTATACAATATAGATATAAAATTCAAAATACAAAACATTTTTATGTTAATAATTTTTTATGCCATTATTTACATGCTATGGTTATTGATTCTGGTTTTCAATAGAACTTGTTTCTATGAAAAATAAGGGTTTTTTTAAACTAGAATATGGTTGGGTATCAAGGGTGAACAACTGACATTGTATATATACTATTTAATGATGTAGCATGTTTTAAAAGATTTTTAAGAATATGAATGGTTTTAACGCATTTACGAATTCAACAGTTTATGATTGGTTAGAAATGGAGGTGTGTACATGATGCTTTTGGTTTAAAAGTACTTTAGAGTATTTGGTAATTGTAATGGATTATCTCTGAAGAAGCCTGTTTTTTTTTAATACAGGTGAAAGCGCTAAGAAATTACCTGTTTTTTACTTTATGGCATGGTTTATTAAAATTGTTTCTGTTTTTTTAAAAGAAGACAAGCATTGTATGGTTTGTTTCGTGGCGTTCCATTCAAGCCTTTCCAGTTTCGGAAACTCGGTCAGGTCTTAATTACAAGTTTGGAGACGTGTATTTTTTTATTGGTAATATATTTAAAAAATCTTATGTGGAAACATAGTCAATTAATGTAGATCACTCAAATAAAAAAAGAAAAATAGAATATATGAATTCTGTGTATGTATCTTGCATGAAGTGTGTGGTATTGCAGAGCTTTGAGATTTGGATTTGGATTTATGGCTATAACCCTTCTTATCAAATTCATTCACTAAACATACAGTACAAGATCCTCTTTTTTTTCTCCCCTTCTGACCACCAAGCCTTAACTTCTATGCTTGATTGAATAGTTCTTTCGCCAGGGCAGAGACCATGACTCTCAACTTCATACTGGAAGAAATCTGGGCAAAGCCTAAAATAATGGTGGGGGGCACAAAGACCCTAAAATATGGGCAGCTTTTACATATTGCTCCTACAAACTTAGGAGGTTGTGAGAATAACAGGAACAGTGTTAGTGTGCAGTTTCTGAATGATATGAAGTGTGAAATTTAATTCATCATCATCATCATCTTCATCATCATCATCATCATCATTTTCTTCTTCTTCATCATCATCATCATCATCATCAACCTTCTTTTTCCCTTTTTTCTACATGGAGTTTGGTGTCATGTTAACTGTTACCTGTTACCATCTCTCGATTCAATGCTATACTCCTACCTTATTCGACACTCATGCCTGACTGTTGCAGATCTTCTCTCACACAATCCATTCACCTCTTTGCTGGATGTGGTCAATTCTGCTTACCTTTTTCCTGTCTGTCCCAAATTTTCTTTCCATAGTGTCTTCTGCTTTTCTGCACATGTGCACAAATCACCATAATGTGTTTTCCTTGATTTTTTATGCAATTAGAGCTACTTTGGCATCTTTTCTTAGGTCCTCATTTCTTTCTCTGTCCCAGAGTGTGCATCCTACCACCCATCTCAGGCACTTCATTTCCATCATCTGCTTTGCCTTTACTGCCCAGGTTTCTGCACCTCTGTGAACCTTAATTGCATGTCATTATTTAATTACTTAAATCCCCAGTGATTTGCCAGAAAAACACAAATTTTATAAAGAACAGACCAGAAATATAAGGCAAGAATCTGTACATTCTGCAAAAATCTGGACAGTTGAGATATAAGCTATGGTCCGCTCCTTCTCCTGTTGATGAAGGCCAAACCTAAGGTCTAGTGCCATTTCCTGATCAAAGTATCAGTAATTTTCTCTTTATTATTCTACTTTCTGCATGCATAGATCAATAAATGTTGAAAGTCTGGAGTGCATTGGGGTTTTGCCAGGAGATTGTAACCCCTTTAATGTTCCTGAACTCCCCCAGACAGTATCCTCCATGCCATATTCAGTCTTCTGCAGGGATTTAACAACATGCCATACTCCTGACATATACAACCATCCTTCTGCTCAGTGACATACATACTGAATTAACCTTATTTCCTGGAAAATCATTATGTTAGACAAAAACATGTCAAAGCAGAAAATATCAAAAAATATCACTTTTTGAGAAGGCCTATCCCCACATATAAATATAATAAACATGATAACACACAGCACTGGCAATCAGAAGAAACTAATTCACCCATTGCACACATTCCTGTGAGAACAGAAATATCTTTCACAATCTCCTCATTACCTGCCACTAATCTTTAACCTCACTCACCTCCATCCAGTTTTTTTCTGGGCCCTCCAGTGACTCCATTAAACAATCCAGAGTTTAACCCATTAATGTTATGAAACCATAGAGAGTTGGCATTGTGGCATTATTCTCACTGACATAGAGCAAGTTCTTTATAGGTAGCCATGGATGCTGTGCTGGACACTGGGTTCTGCTCTGTGACAGGAACCATCATAGTCACATAGACAGTTGAGATCCCTACCAGGATAATATGCAATGAGGTTGATATATCTGTAACTTTCCCATATGGAGCTTGTTGAGATATGAGGCTCCTGGCCTAGATCTTGTTCTCCAAAAATTACCCCCCCCCCCCTTCAATTGGAGTATTGTCTGCTAGCCACTTCACTTAGTTCTGTAGATGTCTCAACTCTGTACCACTGGGCATATGAAGAGTAATGCATTTTAACTTACTACCTTTAGACATATTTTAAAATATCCAGGAAATGTGGTCTCAAAAAAGCATCTTTTTCATCTCATACAACCCTGACAGCTACAACTTCATTGCTATTACAGTCTCATGTTTTACCAAGTACTTTTTAGATGATTTAGAAGACAAGTTTCAACTAACTGAGAATCAACTAAAAATAATTATCAGTCAGAGGTTGGATGAAAAGAAATTCAGTGAACTGTATAGTTTACACCTCTCTGTCAGTGTGTGTGTGTGTGTGTGTGTGTGTGTGTGTGTGTGTGTGTGTGTGTGTGTGTGTGTGTGTTTGTACGTGCATGTGTGTGTTTTCTTACAAATCTCAACTGTGCGCCAATTAACATCTTTTCAACATGGCCCTGGAAAAACATTCCAAACTCAAAGAGCAGTACAAAGTGTAAACAGTAAACAGTGTACAAAGATATTAAATGACAGTACTGAGAAATATCTAATTAACAACAGCAGTATAAAATTGTGCTTAAGTAATTGGAAGAAAAGTTCAGTTTCAGCAAGTTCGAAAGTAAAATGATAGTATTCATCAAGTGGTATGTGAGACATTGTAGGAAGAATGATTAAGAGGGGATATACAAGAATATCTGACTCTGGGTGGAATAAAGTATTTAAAAAGATAGATGGATTTGAGGGATGTGAAAAGAAGCACACTTGGTCAGTTTGTTAGTGGTCAGAGAGAATGCTAGTTGGAGCAGAAGTAAATTGGCAGTAGTAGTATTTCATTGTGTTTTAATGAGTTGCCATTCTATTAGTAGACTAAGAACCTGCTAGTATACCAGTTTTTCTTGATGGGGGGAAGGCTAGCTGCAGGTATTAGTGGTGCTGCTTTATTTACACTTGAAACAATGCTGAAGTAGATTATTGTCTGTTATATGTTGGAACCGAGTTCTACTTTAAGAAAAAGTATTGATCTAACACACATGCACATACACACACACACACACACACACACACACACACACACACACACACACACACACACATATATATATGGGTCCTCTTCAAATTACCGAAACATCAGTTCGCCGACACGCGGAAGTGGAACGCGAAAGGACCGACAACGCAGTTGACTGACATGCTGAAATCCTGACAGCTGGAAGACCGACAAGGGGAACGTGTAAGCGCGACTTGATAAGTATGTGATAGTGAGGGATTTTGGATTAGGGAGTGGACAGGTAAGTGTGCAATAGTGAGGGATTTAGGGTTAGGGTGTGTGAAAGGTGAGTGTGCGGTAGTGTCGGAGTTAGGGTTTGGGTAATGTAAGTGTGTGTTAGTGATGGGTTTATGTTTTAGGGTGGGTTAAGTAAGTTAGGAATAGGGTGCATGTAGGGTACGTGTCTGGTACTGTCGGACATTAGGGTTAGGGGTGGGTTAAGTGAGTTAGGGTGCAGGTAGGGTAAGTGTGCGGTAGTGTCGGACCTTAGGGTTAGGGGTGGGTTAAGTGAGTTAGGGTTAGGGTGCAGGTAGGGAAGTGTGCGGTAGTATCGGACCTTAGGGTTAGGGTTTGGGTTAGGGCTAGTGGATATGTAATGTAGTGTAATGTGTTGTTTACGTTTAGTGTGTCGGTGTAATGGTGTTCGGTGTTTTGCATTGTCGGTATTGTGTGTTGTCGGTTATTTGGTGTCGGTGGTTTGTGTGTCGTAACTGGCGTCGGTGTTCTAAAGTAGACCCACATATATATATATATATATATATATATATATATATATATATGAAAAAAATCAGTGTTACTTTTCATGTCACATAGTATGAAAAGTACATTAAACTATCAAAGTAATCTAATGCAGTTAACAAAAACTACACTTCATGATTATCCCAGCAACTATATGTCACTTATAATATTTGCAGATCTTGTTCTTATTTCTCATTTTTCAGTTTTACATAGAATTGTTTATTTTATTTTATTTTTATTTAACATTTGTTGAATGGGAAAGTCCGACTAGGTTCCACAGATCCTGTTTTCAGCGGAGGCCTGGGGAGAAATGCTCCAGAAGCATGTCTTTAGAAATGTGGGAGGAAACCGGAGTACACCCACGCGAACACAGGGAGAACATGCAAACTCCACACAGAAGGCACCCCAGCCGAGAATCGAACCAGAGAACCTCTTGCTGTGAGGTGACAGCATTAACCGCTGCACCACTGCGCCGCCCTTAATTGCTATTAAGTTTAAACATAATTAAAACATAGGAACTGAATTTGTTTTCCAATTTTCTGCAATCATTTTTCTAGCTACTGCAAGAAGACTCCAAAACATTTCTTGAGGTTTGTTTTTTACAGGCAATAGAACTGGACAATTCATTAGTACTGTTGGTCCAGTCAAAATACAATTATTTGTCCACAGTTCTTTAAGGAAATTAATTATCTCTTCTCAACAGACATGTAATTTCTCATAATCCCTAAACATATGTGGCCAATCAGCTTTCACTTCCTTAAAGCATCCTCCCTTTTGGATACAAATCTAGATTATAAAGCATTACTGGCAACATTTTAGATTTTGTTTCTGAGACAACGCATTTGTCAGTAGACTGATAATATCTATTTGAGCTGCATGACTGTAGCAAATTTTGTAGAGAGAAGTACTTATCAGGAAAATACAGTATGCCATGGGCAGTTTGTAGATAGCTGTAGGAAAAGTAATTATGTAATTCCATCCAGCTAAGGAGTTTTAAGTCTGTAAAGTTGTGGGTCTCTGAAGAATTGTTGGCTGCAAACTGTGCAATTTTGTTGTAGCATTGCTCTACTTTAAAAGTGTGGCTTGCAAATTGGTGGACAATGCATAGCACAGAGAAGAATTGGGATAAGGGTTGCAGAGGCAGTAGTATTCCCACTATTGTTAATTAGGAAAGGCTTATATGTATCCACTAGGTCTAGTTTTTGGTGTGTTTTTGTAATAGTAGTTTGTATGTGTAGGTCAAATTCTGGTTTTTAGCTATGATGACTATCAGATGTTTTGTATTAGTTATTAACTTAATTATAGTTCTGTTTGCTGATGTAACTGAGAAAAGTTTTTTGTTGTATTTGTTATAAACAGCATTAGCTTTCATTTTTGGGATTCCAAAGCATTTGGAAGTTGTCCTGCCA